>NC_081799.1:12409478-12711978 GCF_963082965.1 Carassius carassius
GGGCACTGAGGAGTGGGCACGTTTACTATGTGGCGTGCGTGACCGATCTGAGTCAATCTTATGTGCGCGAGCCCTGTGTGCAGGGCTGTGCTCACATGTGGAGATGGGCACTGAGGAGTGGGCATCGTCACTACATTTATAGCACCATCGGCCGTGGCCAGACGAAAGTGCACGGGTTTGTTTTTACAGAAACCACATGACGCGCGTGACATAGTGATTGTGGGCACTGAGGAGTGGGCACCTTTACTATGTAGTGCGCGCGATCGACTTGAGTCGCTTTTATGAGCGCGAGCCCTGTGTGAAGGGCTGTGCTTACATGTGGAGATGGGCACTGAGCATTGGGCATCGTCACTACATTTATAGCACCATCGGCCGTGGCCGGATGAACGCGCACGGGTTTCGTTTTTTCAAGAAACCACATGACGCGTGTAACATAGTGATCGTGGGCACTGAGGAGTGGGCACGTTTACTATGTAGTGCACGCGATCGACTTGAATCGCTTTTATGGGCGTGAGCCCTGTGTGAAGGGCTGTGCTTATATGTGGAGATGGGCACTGAGCAGTGGGCATCGTCACTACATTTATAGCACCTTCGGCCATGGCCGGGACACCAGAAATTACACCTTTTCGGGAAATATCTGGGTGGCGGTGATAACGGTTTCTGTGTGCAGACAAGCGGGCAACTGTACAGGCTTGCACATTGCAAAAGACGCTGGAACAGTCACAATCCCTGGAACTGAAACAGCGGCGCACTTAGGTGAGAGTTCGGCCGTGGCGACTCGTACACCGGCGCTTTCCTAGGAAGGCTTCGGGGCTCCCGGCCTCACCGTAATCCTCTGCCGCGGTCCCCGCGGCGCGGGGCGACGGCCGGTAAAGCGAGAACGGGGGTCTCGAGCTGCGTTGCTGAAGCTGTTGTGATAACAGCTTTTGTGTGCAGGCAAGCAGGCAACTGTGCAGGCTTGCGCGTTGCAGAAAATGCTGAGACAGTCACAATTCCTGGAACTGAAACAGCGGCGCGCTTGGGTGAGAGCTCGGCCACAGCGGAACTCGTACACCTGCGCTTCGATGAAGCAGCCATCGTGAGTAGTGCAGACGCAGCGTCATGCAGCAGGCTTTAGATGGCAACACCGCTTTCGTCCGCCATCCAGCAGAGGCCGGACAAAAGTGCGTCGCTATCGCCTGTTCCACCGGCGGAAGTGAGTGGTAGTTCCTGTTTGTAGCATCATCCAGTGTGGAGAATGCTAGTGAGACAGACGAAACAGTTTGCGCTGAATATGGAGCGTTCCCAGCCTTTGCCACCTCTTCGTGAAGCTCAGGAAGAAATGAGGCGGGCTTTGAGAAGAACGCTCATCCGAAAGGAACATACCATCCAGCCGGGAACGAGAGGGGGGTGCTGGTGCAGACCACTCGAGGCCGAGACTCATCGCAGCCAGCGCAAGCACTCGCCCCGGCTCCTTCTCGATGTCAGCTCGTCTGCTGGGCTTCTGAGCCCTCACTGTCCGAAGCTAGCAGAGAGCGTGTATCCTCTTTCCCCGGGCGCTGCCCATCGGGAAGCGATGCAGGGGAGGCCGGTGAAGCAGGGCGAACCGGCGAGCTCGGTTGAGCTGAAGACGGTTCCGGAATCCGCTGGAAACGGCGCTTTTACGGCGCCTCAGCGCAGCGGAGAATGCAGGCTCAGAGAAAAAGGCCAGGCGAGTCCTCAGAGTCACCATGGCAACAGCTCGCAGTGAGGGCATCCGCCGTCAGCGAGCACGAGCGCTGCATGATCTTCACCCAGGCAGGAGACACAGATGACGTACCGGTCTCCCCCGCTGAGTGCGGCTCTGACGAGCCGCAGGAAGGCATCTTAAAAAAGACGCAAGCTCTTTTACGAGTGTGTGTCGCAGGGCGAACACACACACACGCATAGAGAACAGCTGGATATAACAGAATTGAAAGGATATAGGCGCCGGACAGCGCAGCAGGAATGGCAGTGGAAGGCGGCGAAGGCCAGCAACTTCAGAATGGCTCGTCCCGCTGATATGCCTCTCAGACGGCGCTTGCTTCCTCCGTGATCCAGCGATGCGTGAGCTTCGCTGAAGAGATGAAAAATCAGGTGAGTCAGCCTTTTCGAGCTCCTTTTATAAGGTTGGGCCACACCCGTTTCGGCGGGAAGTGGCGTGAAGCGCGCGAAGCGCCCTTATTGGTCTGATATGGCATCAGCCTGCGCTCGATAGGCTGTGCACTTGCCGCAGAAGCAGCCAATGAGCGAGCGAGCCGTCTTGCCTATGGCTGTGTACTGCTGCAAATGCGCTTTACAAAAATTCAAAATTAAGGATAATTTTTTGCTTCAGTATTTCGTGAAAAGAGACTTTTCCCGTAGCGTCTTAGCTAAGACGCAGTACGAGAGAACTCTCGTAAGAGAACCCATCACATGATTAAATTTGAGCTTTTTTAGGATACCATATGAAAGCTGGGTTTAAGCCCATGACATGACTGAAGTTGGCTGATGGCTATGACTTTCAGGAATGGAATTTTGAGAAAAACTGGTTTAAAGTGAGGTTTCACTTACCCTTCATGGGTTTAACGAGAGATGTCTGTCAGAAGTGCTATACTGCATCATTACACAAATTATACAAACAGACTAATGTTCCCTGAAGAGGACAGTTTTCCATTGCTTATCATGGGCATCATTTCTGAACTTTTCATTACCCCTTGTATGTTTAGATAGCACGAATAATGTGCCTAGAAGTTTACATTTAGAAAAGAAAGCACAGCACAACTGTTTAAACACATGTGCATTTAACAGACTGTCATCTGTCTTCTCCTCTTTAGTAACCTCATTAGTAAATGTGATATAGTTCATTATAACCTAGTTTAGGGCACTGACAAAGTTTTCTGCCTGCCGCAATAAATTGCTATTTTTCGGCAGTTAACAAGTGAATTTTGCTAATATATTGTCAGAGAAGATAGACAAGATATTATAGAATAAAAATCTAATGAAACCCTAATTAAAAAAAAAAAAATGAAAAGATATTTAACCTATTTTTTCTAATTTCCTGAAAACGACATCTGAGAGGTTTTCCCAGATCGCATCACACACACACACACACACACACACACACACACTGTAATTTTTATGGTAGGTTTATTTCAATGGATAGAGACGGAATATCAACCATAAAAAATCTAGAAAAAACATACATAATATAAAAAGGTTAGAAACTGATTTGCATTTCAGTGAGTGAAATAATTATTTGATTCCCCACCAACCAGCAAGAATTCTAGCTCTCACAGCCTTGTTATCCCAGACAGTAAGCAGTTTCGGCCCATAGTTGGCCCGCATGGATTTCACACAGGCTAGATGTGGGCTGATTCTGGGCCGAAACTGCTTGCTGTCTGGGATGTGCCCATGTGGAACACAGATTAGTCCTTTCAGAATTTATTCCTAATGTTAGCTCATTAGGGGTATGAGACACCTGTCCACAATATTTGTATCTGCCATTCCAACCTCTCTCACCGCCATGGGCTTGACCAAAGAGCTTTCAAAGGATGTTAGAGACAAGATCATAGATCTGCACAAGAACACCATCCCTACAGTCAAGAACAGAGGTCGACTTCACCAAATTGAGGGGCAAATGGACTGGGCCATGCACTGTAAAATCTTGAACTAGAACCTCCTTCCCTCAGCCAGAACATTCGCTATGTGTCATGCCAAACAATGCCCTTTAGCCATGATTTAATCACGATATTGTTACGAAGTGAGAGCCAGAGGCGTTCGGATCCATGTGCAGCCTTTATTAAACAGAATGGTCAGACAGGCAAAGATCAGGAATGGCGTCAGGTGTGTCAGGAATAACCAGAATCGTAACCAGAAACAAGCAGAGATCGGGACAGGCAGCAGAGAATCAGAGTCGGAATACACAGTCCAAAGGTCAAACACAGGGAAAAACGCTCGGAAATGTCAGACTGGCTAAACAAGACTTCGCAGTGAGTGAGAGTGATTGTGGTGCTTATATGTGTGTAAATGAGGTGCAGGTGTGGCAAGGAAATTGGCTGCGGAATGATGTGCAGGTGTGGCAAGGTGATTGTGATGCAGAGACTCATGGGAGATGTAGTTCGGGTGTGGTGCAACAGTATGAGAGGTGCTAGTGTCCAAGTGATGATATGGTGACATCAGGTGGTTGATGGGTGGAATGGTACTGAGTGGAGTGCCCTCTACTGAAGTTTGTGGGCACTCCAGCTAATGATCGTGACAGATATAGTACGGCCTCTCTTACCTTATTGTTCACACACACACACACACACACACACACACACACACACACACACACACACACACACACACACACACACACACACACACACACACACACACACACACACACACTTATCTATATATATATATTAGTGGTGGGCATGGATTATTATTTTTATCTAGATTAATCTCACTGTAATATTGGAATTAATCTAGATTAAAATGGCTCATTTGAATTCTGCCGAAGGCATTCATAATATGTGTGCTACCCAAATAAAATAATGACTAAAAGTAACGTTAAGTCTTTGAGAACGGGTTTCTGAAGAGAGGTGGTGCATTAGACCAGAGGCTCATCTCCTGTTTCCAAAATGCATCACAAACTGCTTGAGAAAGCTGTAAACGAATTCCACATTGCACAAGGTGCAAACAACCTTACGCCTGTTTCACACATAATCCGTCTACAGTGCGTATGCGTTGATTATTTTTTTTTAAGCACCCATGTTAACGGATTCCACGGTTCACGCGGTTGCAGTCCGTCAGTACGTTCCAGGAGCGTTGCATCTGCAGCAGTGCAGCAATCTTTCACGTACCGAGTAGCGGACTGCAATCGTGCATATTTTTTTTAACGCCCGATAAGAGTCTCACGTTAACACAGCACGTTAACGCCGATAAAGGCCCACCACAAATATATATATATATATATATATATATATATATATATATATATATATATATATATACATATACACACACACACACACACACACACACACACACACACGCACACTTTCTTTTTTTACATTTATACTGTATATGAGGAAGAACAACAGCATGAAAGCACAATGTCTGTCATCATCAGGAAGTTTTTCATGATCTAATGCCACAGCTTTTCAGAAAAAGCAGCAGTGTGAGATAAGATGCTTTCTCAAGCTGAGAAACATTTTAAAGGTGTTGATACACTGAATACTGTCTTTAACCCTTACTAAGTCACTCCTCATTTTAGGCATGGAGACAGAAATGACATACCCAAAAGAAAAAGGATTCTGCTCATGATTCTTTCTGACTAGATACATAGTCAACATATGTTCACAAAGCTGACACTTCAAAGTTTATGGTTCAAGAATCAGAATTACTCAGACTGTTGTTATAATAGAGATATAAAAACTCAAACATAAAAACAAAAATAAAAATATTAAAAACATATTTTTTAAATTAATTAAAAAAAAATTTGATTTAGGATTTGAGTTTAGAAACATAGTGAAGTTAAAGCCAAAAGTCTACCAATGCTTCATTGGAAATTTCATAATATAATCTGTAAAGTAAATCATAAAATTATTCATTCAAATGATTCATTCAGTATTGTTTGTACAAACACGATTCCAAAAAAGTTGGGACACTGTACAAATTGTGATCAAAAAAGAAATGGAATAATTTACAAATCTCATAAACTCATATTTTATTCACAATAGAATATAGAGCCGAACAATAGTGGAGCAATATCAGAAAGGAGTTTCTCAGAGAAAAATTGCAAATAGTTTGAAGTTATCATCATCTACAGTGCATAATATCATCCAAAGATTCAGAGAATCTGGAACAATCTCTGTGCATAAGGGTCAAGGCCGGAAAACCACACTAGATGCCCATGATCTTCGGGCCATTAGATGCCATTGCATCACATACAGGAATGCTACTGTAATGGAAATCACAACATGGGCTCAAGAATACTTCCAGAAAACATTGTCGGTGAACACAATCCACCGTGCCATTCACCGTTGCCGGCTAAAACTCTATAGGTCAAAAAAGAAAGAATCAAAATTTAAAGTTCTTTTTGGAAAACTGGGGTGTCATCTGGACTAAAGAGGACAAGGACAACCCAAGTTGTTATCAGCGCTCAGTTCAGAAGCCTGCATCTCTGATGGTATGGGGTTGCATGGGTGTGTGTGGCATGGGCAGCTTACACATCTGGAAAAGCACCATCAATGCTGAAAGGTTTATCCAAGTTCTAGAACAACATATGCTCCCATCCAGACGTCATCTCTTTCAGGGAAGACCTTGCATTTTCCAACATGACAATGCCAGACCACATACTGCATCAATTACAACATCATGGCTGCGTAGAAGAAGGATCCGGGTACTGAAATGGCCAGCCCACAGTCCAGATCTTTCACCCATAGAAACATTTGGCACATCATAAAGAGGAAGATGTGACAAAGAAGACCTAAGACAGTTGAGCAACTAGACGCCTTTATTAGACAAGAATAGGACAACATTCCTTTTCCTAAACTTGACCAACTTGTCTCCTCAGTCGCCAGACGTTTGCAGACTGTTAAAAAAAGAAGAGGGGATGCCACACAGTGGTAAACATGGCCTTGTCCCAATTTTTTTTGAGATGTGGTGATGCCATGAAATTTAAAATAAATGTATTTCCCCCTTAAAATTATCAATTTTCTCAGTTTAAACATTTGATAAGCATCTATGTTGTATTCTGAATAAAATATTGAAATTTTAAACTTCCACATCATTGCATTATGTTTTTATTCACAATTTGTACAGTGTCCCAACTTTTTTGGAATTGGGTTTGTACACCAGTGCCCTTGATGATGTACACTATAGTTTCAGGCACCACTACAAAAAAGTGTGTTTGAAGCTGCTGTGTTGTCTTCTAAACATTTAACAAATGAGAACAGTTCAGTCATTCAAGATGCTGATGACCTTAGGGAAAATCTTATGAACTTCAGTGTTATTATTGATACTATATACAAGTTATAATATTTACACACACAAACACCAACAATATAGTGGTAAAGTGACAAAAATAGTTTTCATAATAATTATAGATTCAAATTAATATGTAGCTTAAAATCAGTAGTAATTTTTATACACGTTAGATTTACTTGGATGGAAGGTTCTAAACTGAACTGTCAGTCACATTTTAGTTTTCACACATTGGCCACGACTTTGTTTCTCTGGTGTTAAAAGAAGACAAGCACTGACTACTTAAACACATTTATACAGGAACAAGGAACTAAACAGTTTAATGTTAGACTGTTGAAGAGCAAACATGTCTGATGATATTTATGACGATGCCTTCGGGACAGAGACTGAGGGAATGAAGAGAGAGAGAATAGAGATGATGGTGGATATCTATGAGAGTGCAGATCAAGTGAGAGATTATGATTTCAAGACAGAGACAAACACCCACAAACCACTTCAGTGTACAGGTAATCACATTCATTTCTTTGATTAAACATCACAGTTTGCATATGTTCAGTCATTTAGTTCAGCACGTGATTGTGTGAAGATCAGAAGCTCCAGAGCAGCTTCAGTGTTCTGAAGTTGAATTTATAGGTGTAGAGAATTGTCAAAGACTTTTTGTACATCCGCAAATAAGTTAGTAAATTATTGCTATGAGATTTGCACACTTGTAGAATGTTTTCTTACCAATATATATATATATTTTTCCTTGAATGCTTTTTCAAGCACAAACACAAGTGGATAATGACAACAAGTGTGAATCTGCTGCTACGATTCTCAAAGCTGTTTTTCAATTGCAAAAAAGTTTTGCGCACTCTCCCTTTTGCAGTACATATATGTGTGACGGATGGTGCAAAGTTATTTGTGCATCTCTAGAGGAAATGGCAAGGACTGTTCAGAGATCAGAGAGTTTTGACCAATCAGAAGAGCTAGTTTGGGCGCTCATCAGCAGGGAGGAAAAAATTACTTTTGTGAGTTGTTGCTAGCATCTTCCAAAGCAGATAGCGGAAACCAAGGTATGTTTTCTTTCTTTCTTTTTCTGACTTCACTCACCGTTATAGTGTAGATTTGTTTATAATTTAAATATTAAATGATTTTACCTCCAACCCTGATAAAACTCACCTTTAGCATTTTAGTAATCCTAATTAAGTTAGCTGGTAGAGGTGTGTTTGATTAGAGGTAAAGCTAAACTGCAGGACTGCTTCACCTCACAAAGATAGTTCATAAAATATTTTTAACCCTTTAATTAAATAGATTATTATTTGAATGCCAAACACAAGATGACTGAATATATTTAATATGTATAAATTGTTAACAAATGTACAGTATAAAAGTGAGTTATTTCAGAAAAAGAAAGAAAATGTACCTTTATTGGTATTTGTTACTGTCAGGTCTGGAAGATGCTCAGAGCTTGCAGCTCGCAAAAGTTTTTAATAATTTATTATTAAACTGTTATACTATTATTAAACAATTTGCCAACTGATAAGCACCTAGACCTAGACTAGTCTGAAAATAAATTGCTGTAAATTTTACAGTAGATGGATGTATTATTACTGTATTTTCATTTAAATTATTATTACTGTATTGTCAGTTTTAGTACTGTTCAGTTTATTTGCATTAGATTAGTCTATATGTCTTAGATTTATCTAATAAAGCCTAATTTATATTGAAAAGAGAAGTATCTTGTGTTTTTTGCTTACAAGTTAATGTCTTAAACTGCCGATCTTGTTACTGTGCTAATTGATAGTGTTTTCACTATACTTTGGATATTAATATCCAGTGCAGATTTGATGTTAAACGGCTCGTTCAGTGAATCCCTGGCCGTTTCAGTGGTCAGCCGTGAAACAGTGATTCTGTTCAAATTCCCTTTAAAATTGTAAATGATTCCCTTTGAGCTAAATTGACCTGTTTCCCTTTCACAGGCTTTACAGAAATAAAATACAGTAACTAATAAGTTTGTGTTGTTGTGTTAAATTTCAGTAATTTTGACAAAAGTCTGTCACGATCCACACAAGAACAGATGACAAGGTGGATCCAATAGCAGTATTTTTAATAAGGGAAAACCATTACATCAAATCCAGTCCAGGCAGAGGTCAAAACCAAAGTGGCAATCAACATAAAACAGACACAAAACTAACTGGCAAGAACAGAACTCCGAAGTGGCGTGATGAATACAAGGGACTCCGTAACACATACTAAAACAGACAGGGTATATATACACAGGGAAATGACAATGCTAATGGGGAATTGGCTGAGTGCAATGATAAATGACCAGGGACAGCTGAGTGCAATGAGGAGACAGGGATCATGGGGAATGTAGTTCAGGAAGTGACAGACACCGTGGGGAAGGAGGTCTAGTGGTTACCCAGGGAACACAAACCAGACACTGTGACAAAGACAAGCTCTCTGATGAGAAACACCCTGAGGGGATTCAGGCTGATGTTTTTGTCTTTTCACCCTCTTTTCTGAATTGCATCTGATCTGTGACTTTGAATGGCATTTGGTGGCACCAGGGTTGATTCTTGGAATGAACCTGCAAGCACAAGAGAGAGAAAAAAAACATCTGTTAACATTTTATATGAAGCCCATATTTATAATACATTTTAAGGGTATTCTTAATCTATTATAAGGAATGCATAATGCATTATAAAACCCCTAATAAAAGGCTATATGAACTCATGAATAATCATAACAACAATTAAAATACATTATAATACTTAGGTACTTTAGTACATTATAACACAATGAATATCATCATATTAAATCTACTACTTTTACTTATATATTAGGTTACATTTTATTTTGATGCTCTGCTTATTGACTATGAGCAACTTTGCAACAACATGTCAACTGAATCTCAGAGTATTAGCAGGCTTAGGTTAAGGTTACGGTAGAATGTTGACTTGCAAAATATTTTATAGTCAGTTTGTCTGTTGGTGGACCATTAAAATAATCAAACTGATATTATAATCTAATTAGTTGAAAACAAAGGTGTCATATCACACATTTATCTGGTATCTGATCTAAGTGGTCTGCTTTATGTAAAGTAACATAAGTAACATGGCAAAATATGTGTCTTATAATACATTATAACTATGAGAAATATAATCCATTAATTTAAGTGAGAAATATAATCCATTACTTAAGTGGATGCAACATTTTCATTCATATAATTCATCATACTCTTAAAAGCTATAACCAAAAATAAATAAATATTATAATACATTAAAACTGTTCTTATTATTATTAATATGATGATACAACTTTTTTGTATATAGTGCTTTGTGCATTCATTATAATTGCTTAAGAATACTCTTATAATGTATTAAAAATATGGGCTTCATAGAAAGTGTTAGAAAACATTCAACCCAGATTAAAGAATTTCAATTAAGTCAGGTGTACTTCAGAGGGGTAAGGCCCCACAAAAACATAACAAAAGCTCCACAACCATCACCCCCCACCTCTTTGTTAACAAAAATATATATTAATAGTACATAGATATATTTAGAGATATTTGTATATGAGATATATTTAATAAACAGACCGTCTTTTTCAGGGGCGTCATCCACTCATTATTTTTGATGGGGCACAAGTTATTATTATTTTTTATTTATTTTTTTCAAAATGAATTATCATGAAATATCTTAATTCTCCCCTTTATAGATTATGATTTATATAGTGGGTGATGGTCAAAGTAACCTCATAATGAAATATGCATAAAAACTTGTCTGTTTACTTAACAGATATGGATGTCATGCCATAACATATTTTTAATACGACTTTTATTTACTTATATTTAATGTGAATTTAACATTGCAAGTTACATTATCAAAGAACATTTTCACTGAAAGTCTAGATTGGGCATTCTCAAAAACTCCCATTAAAATCACTGAAGCTTTTTTTTCTTCTTCTCTCTCTCATTGGAATATGTTAATTGATTACATGTCTGTTGTTGTTGTTCTTGCATTTTATTCTGATTTGATATACTAAGTTATTTGTTATAGGCTATGTTAAAAATAATAAAAAGTAAAAAAATAAATAAATCACTGCAGCTGTTTACACTGTGAAATTAATATCTTACAGATTCGTACACATATTTGTTGTTTCTGACTAGAGAATTCACCAGAAAGAGTAATTCAGTAAGTGAGCAAGTGAAGAAAACACCAGCATTTCAGCGATGACTCATCTGAACACCTCTGATTGGTCATTGCATTCATAAGTTCAACAACATGGTGTGTGATTGGTTAATGCGCAGTGCAGTAAAAACACATTTGTATCTGGCTCAGCGCCAGCCAGGGAACGAACGCATTTTTGAATTTAGCAGCTGATGATATGATGCACTGAACAATCTAATCACACTGATGTGATTGTATTCAAATTGTATTTAATATAGAAAATATTAATCTGCAGTTGTCTTGTCTTTTGGAAGCTGCAAAATCCACTTGGCTCAAAAATCTCTCTTTGAATGGGCACAACGCCTCTCTCTAGCCCAGTCAGCATAACCATCTAATCATTTATATCATGAGATTTTGGCCAAGTGTGTTAAACAACGAGAAAAACTAAGTACCCATATAGCAACAATAAACGTTATATAACCTGTAAAAGTTGATGAAAGCATAATGCAGTGCACTTGCCTCACCTGTTGTTAGCAGCGCTATGATGGCAGTCAAGAAAAGACTCCAATACACCTCAGTTGCAGATGACATGACAAATGACCACAACCTGAAAATGAAAGACAAAAGGTGTACAGTACATAACAACAGTGTTTATTAACTCAGTTTCCTTTACAATTTTAATGTTAGCTCGCTGCTATGCAAGGCAGGTCTGAGATATCCTGCGATAAAGAGGCAGCGAAGAATTTTAATGCTTCTCTGATTAATTTACTTGGGCTAACTGATGTTATAACTTACCAGTTGATGTGATCACCGTCACGATGGCTCCAAAATACACCTCCTGACCTTACAGACGATAAGATTCACAAAACTCTGATTTCTGAACAGTGGTCGCCGTTTCCTCTACAGATGCACAAACCATTTCTGCACCATATGTCAGAGATATGTAGTGCAAAAGGGAGAGTGTGCAAAACTTGTCATTTGCAATTAAAAAACAGCTTTGAGACTCGTAGCAGCAGATTCATTGCATTGTCGTTATGCAGAATATATATGTAAGAAAACATTCTACAAGTGTGTAAATCTCATTGCAAGAATTCACATACCGATTACCCGATGTACAACATTTTGTTTTTTGTTTTTTGCAGGTGTGTTGAATGTGTTTTGCACCATATTCACTGCAGCAATAGTAGCAAAACATGTTAACGTACAAGTTTCTTGATTTGTGGTTCGTAGAATAGGATTTGTGCATCTGCAGTAAAGGATTCGAGAAGGTGTAACTATTGTGTTTTGTTTGTGGAAGAGAAAAAAAAAAAATCTACAAGTTTTCAACTTTTGTCTGTGACTTCAAATGTACTGGTACTCATCTGTGGTTATTATCTCCAACTACAAATTCCATTGTCACAGACGCTCAGTTGTTTTGCACAAAAAATACCTTCATATTAATGCATGAGAGTGCATAAAGCTGAACAAATTGTAGTTCACTTTTTTTGTTTGCATATTTACACAATTCATATATGAAAATAATGTGATGGTTTATAATGAAAAGTGTTAACTGAAAACAAATCTTAAAATTGTGAATGCAGTGTAGAAATAATGGCAATCACGGTATAAAGTGCTATATGACCATATATATATTTTTCCTCATAACTGTGTGAGAACTGTATGAGAAAGAACAAAAGAATTAAAGCTCATTTATTACACTGTCGGTCAAAATCAGGAAGTTGGTCAATTAACTAATGCCACAGAATGTGAGAAGTTGAGCTGCTGTTGCTCACTGATGCAGAACAGACTTCACACACTGACCTCAGAATAGTTTCGTTTTACTTTTCATAAGCAACTCTCGAAATAGCATTTAAAAGAAGCTGCCATTTTAAATAAAAATTCAAATAAGGAACACAGACGTTGAGCACCAGTTAATTTGAATTTGTATCCAATTTTAAGGATTAAGTCAGGTGTCTTTTCTCTCATGTGCTAATTCGAACCTGGCTGCTACGTTTAATCATATTGCCACAACACATAAACATAATTATACACGTTAATTGGCATGAACCAATAGGATGTCACATACTTCTGTGCTTTCATGTAATTTACTGAAATCTCAAAAAGCAGAGCGCCACAAAGTAGAAACACACACAGAAAGGTTCCACCATTTACAAAACAAACAAAAACAACTGTCTGTGTATGGCAATACGAACTCTGATGGAACACGGGGTAAAGACAAAGAAGAGAAAACAAACTCAACACACAGAAACAAATACAAACACACTTTCAATACTGTATGTAGACATTAAGAAACATTTCTTCATGTCTGTCATCTTCAGGAAGTGATTCTGTGAAGGTCAGAAGCTCCAGAGCATCTGTAGTGTGTTTGGTTCTGCTGTGTGTTCTTCTGCTGACTGCAGTCATAGTGCTGTGTGTCCACATCTACACAAACTGCACAGAAGAGACACAACTGCTTCTAACCAATCATACCAATCTCACAGAAGAAAGAAAAGTGCTAGAAATCAAGATCACCAACCTCACAGAAGAAAGAGATAAGCTAGTAACCAATATCACCAACCTCACAAAAGAAAGAAATGAGCTAGCAAACAAGAACACCAACCTCACAGAAGAAAGAAATGAGCTAGCAAACAAGAACACCAACCTTACAAAAGAAATAAATGAGCTAGTAACCAATATCACCAACCTCACAGAAGAAAGAGATAAGCTAGTAACCAATATCACCAACCTCACAGAAGAAAGAAATCTGTTGAACAAGAGAGACCAGCTAAAAATTCAGCTTTCAAATCTTGGTAAAGATTGTAAGTATATTCATTCTATTCTATAGTGTACACTATAAAGTACATTATTACAGACAAATATACATATGGATATATATATATATATATATATATATATTACAGATGAATGGATTTACTATCAATTCAGTTTTTACTATAAGTCCAATGAGAAGAAGAACTGGACTGAGAGCAGACAAGACTGTTTGAAGAAAGGAGCAGATCTGATCATCATAAACAACAGAACAGAACAAGTGAGAGAAAGATGCTGTGTGTGTTTGTAGTGTTTAGCTGAGATGGTCAGATGAAATGTGTTTATTTGTAATTTATGATATTAACATGTAATTGGCTTCACTGTTTAGGATTTTGTTATGAAAATTACTAATAAAACAGAATTCTGGATTGGTGTGTCTGACATTGATGTGGAGGACACCTGGAAATGGGTTGATGGCAGCGCACTGACCTCTGGGTGAGAAATTACTGAACTGAACTGATTATTATGTAATAAATGATTCTCACAGTATCATATCACACAGAAAGCAGCACTGAACATCTAATGCTGATCTGTTTCAGGTTCTGGGCAACCGGTGGAGAAGTAAACGAGCCAAGAGGAGGAACATTAGAGAACTGTGCTGTGTCTTATATACCAATGTCGACTGAAATAACAGGGTGGCATGATGTTAAATGTAATTATACGTATCACTGGATCTGTGAGAAGAGTATTTTATCTCTGATATAGTACTAGGATTTTTATTTTTTTTGGGTGACCCAAGTTTAACAGTCATAGCTTTCATAACTAATGATTATCATTCAAAGCAGGGGTGTCCATTTTTGCTTGTGAAGCATCACACTGTGTCTTTGATATTTTATTTTTTATATTAAATTTGTATTACTAGATTCCAGGCAGTTTTCAGGATGGTGATTCTGCAGGAGCAGGACTGAACACTCCTGATCGAAGATCAATATTTAGCACCATCTTGAATCTAACTTATCGGCTGTATTGAAAAAGACTGCTGTAAAATTGTTGTAGTGTTCATCTTGTTGCCAAAATGATTGTTTTGTAACTGAAATGAATATATAAGACAATAAACAGATACGATTATAAAACAATATCATTTAACAATTAATTTGGAGAAAATATCTCTTAAAAATGTATGAACGTCAAAATACTCCCTGTATCAGTTGTATATCAGTCGCTAATTATTTGTAAATGTTAAAATAACTCACTGTATCAATATTATAGCCAGAAGACAAACAATATGCCTGTTCACAAGCATTTTATTGTGGTAAGAGGAAAAACAGGTTGATTCAAAAAGCATTTAAGCTCTAATAATAATAATCACAATCATAAATTAAATTAGCTTTTTGAAGGCATTCATAGTACTTATCTATTTACAAAAAAATAAAATAAAAAACAGTTGCGATGCAAAGACAAGATGCTCAAGCAGCTAGACAGCAGTGGTTTTACTGTGACAGTACTTGAGAGACGTGGCCAGTACATACAGTTTAACCACGGCAGAAACACATTTACCTCTATGTGTGTTAGGAAGTCACACAGCTGACACAGTTCTGCAGATTAGCTGAAATGAGATGTGCTTCTGAGCTATTTTAAATTCACTACATTCAGCAAGGTGACAGTTCATGTTTAATTTTGCTCAAAATTTGTAGTTGATTCTCTCTCTAAACTTCTACGAACAGAGCAAAAAAAATGCTGAACAGAACAACACCAGACCACATGAGCCTATCTTTACAATTTATCAAGACTATTCGTTTTTTGATTTACAGTCACTATGCAAATTAATAATAACAGGTTAGACTTCACATATGATCTTTGATATACTTTGACCTGATCTGTCTGTCTGAATTAATTAATTGATTAATTCATTTTCAAATAGTTCAAATAGTTCAAAATTATTTATTTATTTATTTTCAACATTTATGTTTATTATTTATATTATGTGTATAATTTGTTTTTTGTTGTTATTTTATTCACTGAAGTCTTGACATGTTTAAGTTACAGGTGTATAAAAGAGGAAGGGCCCTACAGTCCATCCTGAACCTCAGATGCCATCAGTTGCTCTGTTCCTGGAGAAAAAAAAAAAGATATTTATTTAAATCAGAAAGACCAGAGAAACCACAGACCATAAACATTATCTCACATTGTTAATGTTAATTGTTAATTGATATATATATATATATATATATATATATATTTCATTTCAGAAAACAGTTAACCTTTTGTGCATTTTATGTCCCACAGCAAACAAAACAAATATTACAAGATAAGTAGACTAACAGTTAAACAATTAGATGGGGATGTTGCCTATGTAGAGCGCATGGCAGTTACATTTGAAACACAACTAGTAAGTAAAAACATGGGTAACACTTTCTATGTGTATTTATAATACATTATAAGCGTATACTTAAGGCATTATAATGAATGCATAATGCATTAAAAAAATGTTATTTGAGTGTTTCCTGTAGAGCTAATGTTAATTAATTGATGTAAGCTTAATACCTCAACTGAAAAAAATTCAATGTTTTATATGGTTACATTTTATTTTGATGGTCCCCTTAATCAATCAACTATAAGCAACTTTGCAACTTCATGCCAACTACCTCTCATTAGAGTATTAGTATGCTCAAGAATAGTAGAATCTAGTATGGTAGAATAAGTTGATGTACTCGCAAAGACACTGTTGGATGACCATCAAAATAAAGTGTACTAATACTCTGAAGACCACTTGTTGATATGTAGTTGCAGAGTTACTTATTTAACAGCTGCCTAAAGGGTACCTTCAAAATAATCAAACTAATATTAAAAAAAAAATAGTTCAAAGCAAATGTCTCATATTACACATTCATCTGATCTCATATCTGATTTTATGACTGTTTGAAAGAAAAAAATAAATGTTTTTATTATTATTACTACAACGTACTTATAAGTAGTCTCTGACCACTTTAAGTAAAGTAGTATCAGAAAAATTGATATGAAAAAAAAAAGATATGAGACTTATAATACATTATAACTATGAGATATATAGGGCCCTATCCTACACCTGGCGCAATGTGACGCAAGGTGTAGTGCAAGTGTGTTTGCTAGTTTTAGTCCGCCGCCATTCGCATTTTCCCGCCCAGCGCCTCGTCGTTTAATTAGCAAATGCATTTGTGTTCATATTTGCGACCATGGGCGTGCTGGTCTAAAAAAGAGGTGTGTTCAGGCCAATTGCTGTTGCATTGCTATCTTAAGGAGCAGAAACAGACGGTGCCATAGACCAACTCAAACCTGGTCTAAAGTCTAAAGTCAATGGCGCAATATTTTTTTGTTATTTAAGAGTGCGTTGATAGAAAATGTGCCTCAGGGTGGCATTGACTTTGCATATTACACACAGGGATGCGCTTCACACAAACATGCCAAATATTAAAAACAAAAGGATTACAGTGTAAAAGAATATTATTGTGTAGGCCACATTAATATAAAAATGTAATGATGGACAGTCATATTGTGTATTAGAATTAGGCTACCTATTTGCAATTCAGCCTATTACTACTTATAATGATGAATGAAATTGGCGAATTAATTGAACAATCGTGCCAATACACACACAAATATATTAACTGACTCATCTTGCGGAGCTTTGGTGGATGCTTGCTTGTTCCGTAGATCATCTGCTCACGTGCTTTAACTTTGGCAACGAGCAAGTTTGGTTTCTTCGCTTGAGAAGCATTCAGCTTTTCTGCCAACAAATTCCGCCATGTAAATAGCGATCCACCATGGCGCGAGCGCATCTTGCTCTTGAAGGGAATGGGAGATGACTCTCTGATTGGTGTATTGAATGTTACGCCCATAACTCATTAAGAGAATAGGGACAACCCATTCCAAAAATGCGCCCCAGCGCACATACCGATTTTTTTTTAGTTGTTAAAATAGCAAAAGTGGATTTGGACACGCCCTGAGTGCCCCTGTGCCATGCCCTTTACACTTTGCATTTAGATCGTTAAAACAGGTTTACATGGTGGAATGTAATTTTTAATTATTAAAAATGTTTGTGTGCTGCTGCGAATCCCTGTGTATATAATAAGTAAAGTGTATGTGCATTGTGCACCTGCCTATAGGTGCAAATTACTAACGCGCTCTTTAAATAACAAAGAAAAAATATTGCACCAGACTTTGGACCAGGTTTGAGTTGGTCTTTGGCGCAGTCTATTTTCACTTCCTCAAAATAGCAACGCACCAACAGTGCGCCTGAACACATCACTTTTTTTGACCAGCACGCCCAGGGGTGCACAAATGGGTGCAAATGCATTTGCTATTTAAACAACGTGGCACAGAATTGGAAAAAATTAGAACTGCGTCAGGCTAAAACTAGCAAAAACACTTGCGCCACACCTTGCGAAGCATTGCGCCAGGTGTATGATACCGTGTACGTGTATGAGCCGTATGTAGGATTGTGGCCAAAACTGGTACTGCAATCACTATAAAAATACTGTAGAGCGGTGTATCACCTCCCCCTACCCTCTGACTCGAGGTTGCCAGATAAGCTGCAGGATTCAGCAGAAACGTAGGCTACTTCAATGAGCTTCCAATGGCAAGTGACGAACAGACGTACACAGTAAGTTTTTTTTCTGTTAATTATGTTTATGCTTCATGAGAGATATTTTGATAAGTAATTATGTATTTAAAAAATGTACTAATTGTCATTAGTTAACTATAATAGTAAAGATTTATGCTCGTATGTGACAGTATAATCGTAAAGATGTATGCTCGTATGTGACAGTATAATCGTAAAGATGTATGCTCGTATGTGACAGTATAATCATAAAGATGTATGCTCGTATGTGACAGTATAATCGTAAAGATGTATGCTCGTATGTGACAGTATAATCTTAAAGATTTATGCTCGTATGTGACAGTATAATCGTAAAGATGTATGCTCGTACGTGACAGACAGAACGGTAGCTGTTAGTCTAACTTGTAACGTTATTTATCTGTCATTAATGTAAGTACAAGCACAAGCCTATGTCACTATGTGTAACCAATATCAAAGATACAGCTATTCATTTAGCTGATGCTATAAGTGAAAGTGGCCAGTTGTATTTTGATTTGATTTCTTTTTTTTGAACATATAAATACAATTACAATAAAAAAATAAAAAAAATCTGAGAAAAAAAAGGATAATAGTAAAACAAAACAAAAAACATATGAACAACAAAATAAAAATTCCTTATTTTCAATAAGAAAAAAAAAATCGATTTACAAGTACTAAAGTTTTTGTCATAAGTAGGCTAACAAATAACCAAAACATTTGCCACAGCAATTATAACGCGGGACAAATTCAATATCACCAATGGCTATCACAGGGTTGTTTTCAGTTCCATCAGAAAATATTGTTAGAGTAACTAAATTACATTAGCAATAGGGCTGGGATAAACGATTATTTTTTAAACTAGCGATTATTTTTTCGATGCATCGATTAATCTAACGATTAATTTTTCAGACCGATTTGATTTCGATTATCTCCCCATTAATTGACTACTAACAATTTATACATGTTGATTTACATATCTGAATGAAAAAAACATCAATTCCTTAACATTGCAACATATGTTTATTGCTCTTAAAATTACAAAATAAAAGACTGACTAAGAATGCATTACTTTGCACTTGTATAGAGATAGCATTCAATAAAACCTTGAAACCTTGAAAACACATAGCTTACTGAAACAAGCTTACTGAACACATAGGGCCTAGCTTACTGAAAAAAGAAGTTCTTTCAGATGAAAATAACAACAACTTGATGTCTAGTATTCAATAAAAAAGGTCACCCAAAATACTTGTTTAGAGCAATTGAAAGAATACAGTATGCAAATGTAAACTTGAGGGCTTTAAGCTAATACAGAGAGTGCTTTTACAAAAAAAAAAAAAAATTAACAGTGGGAGCCAGCAGCCTGTAATGGAGAAAAAAAATCTCCGAATGCTCCACGTGAAACTTTGGCGTTCCGCCCTTTTTCTAATATGCACAAGGGAGGGAGAGAGCAAGAAGCGCTCGTGTAGTTTGAAGACTGTGAGTGCGCGAGCGCGCGTGAAACTTTGGTGTTTCGCCCTTTTTCTATCGTGTTTAATGATTTTGATTAATATGCACAAGGGAGGGAGAGAGCAAGAAGCGCTCATGTTGTTTGAAGACTGTGAGTGCGCGCGCAGCCGGGGCTCTCTCTCGTACGCGCCCTGTCACTGTCACTCACCGATCAAATAAGGCTTTGACAGCCGCCAAAAAAAAGATCAATGCAGAAAAACCCCTGGATTGGTTATATAACGTTGGACAGAATGTTGATCCGGCCATCGCGTATATTCAGTGCACATAAGGTAAACGTTTTGCAAACATTTTTTAGAGAAATAAAAACAGGTCGACGAATCGATGCGCATATTTTGCGTCGATGTATTTTTTGTGTCGACGTCATCGATGACCTCGACGCGTTGTCCCAGCCCTAATTAGCAATGGTCATACAGGTCAACTTGCAGCATGTGTAACTTAGTCCACGATATACTTGAAGAACAAATGACGAATCATTTTTACTGAGGTAACATTAGGCTACTGTCTCAATTACGTTTCAAATTGCCATAATGGGCGTGCTAATGTTGTTTTCCTCAGCGTCTCAGCATAATGACAGAGAAACGGGCTCCTATAATGCATTGCTAATGTTAGCATATGTCCATGTGAGCTAACGTTATGTTAATTTGCACAAACATGCATAACTTTGTCCGACTGTCATGAATATATGAATAACCATTGATATCAAGTACAAGTTAGCCAAGCATAGATGAATCTTACCTGTCCAGGAGAAAATTAGCAACGTTGGCGACTGTGTTCAAATTCTTCTCCGTTTTCAGCCGTCTCCATCTTTCAAAAGCATCTCCAATACAAATTCTGGTTTTATTTTGGACTTTGTCACGATGAATTTCTGAATTATAACGAGGTCTTTTTGATTTAGTAACCTTAGACATTTTTATCCGACTGGAGTTAGGCTAGGTTACAGCAAAGCTGGCAACACGGATCCCGAAACACTACTGACTTCGTGATTGGTAGATAGGTGGAGGGAGGCGCGTCAGGCCAAAACACAAAATGACAACATCAACATCAGTTGAGGGCTGCAAGTCCACTTTTTAAATGACAATATCCTGGCCGGACTACTGTTGTCAGTGATATAAGTATTTGAAATGAACATGATTTCTTAATGTCTAGTGACACATCAGGGCCATTTTATGATTAATTGAAATAGATTTCTTACATACAGCTCCTTTAACCCTCACATGGTTCCAGAGCTCCAGAGGTTAGTCAGGTTTACCAGACTAAGGACACTAAACAAGAATGAGCACAACTGACAATGGAAGGCGACGAGCCATTCACTGTTAGTTGATTTATCAGTGTTTTAATGTATCTCTTGTTATGAATCACACTATGTTTCTCTACTGTCATCCCGTGGTGTTGAAATAGTATTTGATAAATTGTCAGTGGGCTGAATTACACAGGCCAATACAAAAAAAAAACAAAAAAAAAAACACACATTTTGACATTTTGATAAGGAACGCCCACTTCAAAATAGTTTTTCAGAAAAAAAAAAAAAAACCTAGTAGGTGAAGTTAGCATGTTTTCTAAATATTTGTGAATTATTCATGCCTTATATTTTGTAATGGACCTCCATATGATCTATTAGCCATAATGGTTTCAGGAGGATTCAGAATAAGTCAAATATAACATTTTATTTGTCAGGTAAGAATGACAATTACATGAATAAACAATGACAATCCAAGTCAAAAATGATAAATACATAACTTCAGTTGCTCAAAGGTGAATCTAAGTGTAACAAAGGAGGAGTCGTGACGACAAAGTGCAAGCTTTATTTCAAAGAGCAAAGTCAAAACTATATAATCCAAGGCACAGGCAAAAGAGAAATTCACAAGACAGACAATGATCAGTGCAGGCAGCAATCAATCAAAACAAGGTAACAGTCCAAGGACCAAAACACAAAGGTAAGGAAACATGGAAGAGCTGAATATTCAATCACCAGTGAAGTGTGTGTGTGTGTGCTATTCTCATAGTCCTTCTAATATAAGGCAGCTGTGAACTGATAATGAGTGCTGATGAGTCCGGGCAAAGCAGAATAGGAAATGGCATCCTGAGTGAATGGCAAGGTACAGAATAAAGTGCCCTCTAGAGGAGCTCATGGGCACTCCAGCTGGAGATGGTGACACTAAAAGTGAGAGATGCCTAACTGACAGCAGCAACACAGCAGCATCCAAGTTTACTGGCTTGAGGACACGACTACTTGTCACTCACAATCAAAGCAATAACAAACCACATCCATTCAACCATCCAAACAATTCACAATGAACAAAAAGTCCTGTAATACATTTATTCTTGTTTGAGAAACAGTTATATTTTGTCATGCTTCACAATAGAGAAGGAAAGTCTGTCACAACTTCCACTTAGTACTGAGTATCTGATGTCACATGATTTCATACATTGACCACAAGTTTGCTTTCCTCTAGCTCTAAAGAAGACAAGTACTGCATACTTCAACACATCTACATGGGAACACGTAACGTAATTGTTTAATAATTGATGATTAAAGAGCAAAAATGTCTGATGCTATTTATGATGATGTCATCAGAGCTGAGGACATGAAGACAGCTAGAGTGGAGATGACAGTGGAAATCTATGAGAGTGCAGATTCTGTCAGGAAACATGACTTCACGACAAAGACAAACAAACCCCCACAAACAAAAAAAGCCCCACCACATCAGCAGACAGGTAATCACATGCATTTATTTTATAAAATGTTTAGTCATTTAACATAATGTCTGTCACCAGTTTGAGGTGCATTACTAATTTTTATTGAAAGGCCTGATTGTATATACTCAATAAAAGACTCATTCTGTTTAAGCCTCATTATGTTAATACACTTCAAAACTATTATTGTAGCCTCTGTGACATTGCAACTCATGAGTTGGGACTTCATAACGCCATCATTTATGTTCTACTGTTCTCTACCACTCCTACAATAGACTCTAAAAGAAGCATAGAGGCCAGTATAAACACACATGCAATCGAGTAATACAGATGTCAAGCACTGCATCTTACAAGTTACATTTTCTGATCAATTTTAAATTAAATGGATTAAGGGGGAATTTACATAAAAAAAAATTATTATCAATTATAACTTTTGATTTGTGTAAACTACACTAATGCACATTTGTGAAAACTTCGACTTCATGTGCTTCTATTACATGTTCAGTCTATAGGTACATGCATAGACGCATAATATAAAAAAAAATCGTCAGCTACTGGCCTGGCATGGACAACACCACAACACAGCATTGTGTGAACACAGTTGGTTTTAACAATCTTGTCATCTGAACGTGAATATTAAAAAAAAAAATGCAAAGGAAAAACATTTCCATTTTTGTACATGGTCATGTAAACAACTCCTAAGTAAGATGAGTTTTCTCTCATGTGCTAATCTGAACCTGCTACACCTAACCACACTTCCACAATAGTGTCCTTATCAGTATGGCGATTAATAGTTATTAACAGACAGGATATCACATGCTCTTGTACTCTGACATACTTTCCCACCCCAAAGTAAAGGACTACAGTTTAGAAACGCAAAATCAGCGTATCGCCATTTACTGTATATGACTGAGGTTGTATGAACACAAATGTCTCAGCCTGTTTATGCCAATATAATCACTGATGGGACATGAGATATGGACAGAGGCACCAAAATAAACCAAACACCTCGACGCACAAACACACTTTCATTGTATTGGGTTTGAGAAACATCTATCTTCATATGTGTCCTTTTCAGGAAGTGATTCGGTGAAGGTCAGAAGCTCCAGAGCAGCTGTAGTGTGTTTGGTTCTGCTGTGTGTTCTTCTACTGACTGCAGTCATAGTGCTGTGTGTCCACATCTATAATAAGAGCACACACTGCACCGCACTCACAAAAGAAAGAAATGGCATACTTAATCAGCTTTCCAATCTTGGAAAGCTTCTGAAAGAGGGTGAGGGTTTTATTTTTTTCATGCAATGTTTGGTTGTTGTCTCAGTACATTATACAGTATATTATTTGTGAAACTATCTGTTACAAGTTGTTTAGTATAGAGGTCTTCATGGGTCCATTTAGATCTGAAAACCTGAGGTCCAACCCGTCCAAAACTTAGATGAGTGCCTTGCACATGAGTCAGAAATGACATTAGCAGCCCCAGATCTTGGTTCATTTAAAATAAATGTGCTTTTACTATATTAACCCAAGAAGACCCAATTTTGAGATACATTTTTGTCTGATTGTACACAACATAATAATTATAGGTGCGAGTGTTAAGTTTGGGAGAAAGAGGTGTGGTATTTTATAAAGGATGAAACTGATAGAATATATTCCCTGTGTCACACATACACTGTATGTTCAAACATCTCATTCTGTTCTTTATTCTCATTCTCATTCATTTAGTTCTTACAAGAGTTAAATATAGAATAAAACAGAGCTGAGTTGTCAGCCTACACAGACCAAAACACAAATGATGTTCAGCATTATTGTCTATGTTGACAAGATAACTAGGGTTTGAAACGTGGCAAGTAATATAAATGAAGGCATGTAGACGAAATAAGGAACACAGAGTGAGAGCAGTATATTGGAGCTACTCTCTGACTTGTGGCATTGGTGACACAGCACCAGACAATGCTTTTTTATGTGCTTTTTACTGATAGGCAGGTCAGGTTTGGCAAATAAGTTGGGTTGTATACAGATCTTTGGACCTGAGAAGACTTGCAAATGGGAATAAAGTGCTAATAGGCAAATTTGTTGTTGTACCGGTGAATGGATTTACTATCAATTCAGTTTTTACTATAAGTCCAATGAGTAGAAGAACTGGACTGAGAGCAGACAAGACTGTTTGAAGAAAGGAGCAGATCTGATCATCATAAACAACAGAACAGAACAAGTGAGAGAAAGATGCTGTGTGTGTTTGTAGTGTTTAGCTGCTAAGCGAGAGATGGTCAGATGAAATGTGTATATTGTCAATTTATGATATTAACACGGAATTGCTTCATCTGTTTAGGATTTTGTTATGAATATTACTAATAAAACAGCATTCTGGATTGGTGTGACTGACACTGATGTGGAGGACAGCTGGAAATGGGTTGATGGCAGCAACATGACCTCTGGGTGAGAAATTACTGAACTGAACTGATTATTATCTAATAAATGATTCTCATAGTCAGTATAATAATCACAGAAAGCAGCACTGAACATCTAATGCTGATCTGTACTTTTAGGTTCTGGGCAACCAGTGAAGAAATAAAAGAGCCAAAAGGAGGAAAATTAGAGAACTGTGCTGTGTCTTATATACCAATGTCGACTGAAATAACAGGGTGGCATGATGTTAAATGTGATCAAACTTATAACTGGATCTGTGAAAAGAGTATTATACCTCTCATACAGAGAGAAACATCATAAACAAGTTTTCTTCCTGTTTTTTTTTTTGGTGACCTTATTAAAAGTACCAAACATTCAGAATGAATGATTATCATCTATAGCATTGCTGCTGCTGAAGTGTCACCTTTAAAGCAAATTGTAGATCTACCCAATATTGTTTTTTGTATCACTTATATGCTATTACAGTTTTTATTAATATTTTGTATTTGTTTGCATTTTTATGTCTGTTTTCATCTTAATTTCATTTAAAGTGTTTAACAGTTTTGTTGTGTTTTTATTTTGTGACTTAAAGGCAAACTAAACACAAATGAGAAACATTGCTTTGGCAGCTGGCTGAAATAAAATACTTTGCGGAGGTGCGGAGCCTCATAGAAATTTGCCATGAGCATGTCAGAGTTAAGAAGAATTAATGCACGCCTCCGCTTAAAGTTACGAGGGATGCCCACTCGCTGTTTGCAGTGCATTAGAATCCGCGCTTCATTATAGAAATGTCAAAATAAGATGTTAAAAATTTTAATTATATATATATATATATATATATATATATATATATATATATATATATATATATATATATATATATATATATCATCAGTTGATGTCTACTTCAAGTAACTAAATACAGTCATATTGTTTTATACAAAAACACAAATGGTGCAATCATAGTGTACTTTTTAGAACAATAGTTACAAGATAAAACCAAATCATTAATTTGGTAAAAAAACCAAAAAAACAAAACAAAAAAAAACACATTATCCTGTTAAGAAATTATTGCGTAAAACACATTTTACAGTTTTATAGAAATAGACCTTATCATGAGTAGATTTTGCAACTCTCAAGAAGGCCTGTACTTTTCTGGGTCTAGATTTATTAAATTTGCCAAAGCAGTAATACAGATCAGCTATGTGTTGCACATTCAATATCCAGTCTAGTATCTGCATTACTAAAGTTCAAGAATTGTCTTCTTTGCTGCAGCTTGAAAAGATAATATTTTTGGCCCGGGTATAAAGAGAAGTTCAAGAGGCACAGAAGCAACTTTGAGCTAATACAATATTTCAAATTAAATCAATAGCTTGTGTGTAATTAGTTACTTCTTTCACATCATGTCCTTGCCACCCTATCTGAGTTTTTTTTTTTGCGAAACCCATTTTTTTTTACATAATACATGATGCAGTAAAAACAATGAGTTTGTTGTACTCCTCTCATGCCAGTATAGGAACATTCAGACAATAAACAACCAAGTGTATGTTTTATGGAGAACCACTAACCTTGGGTTCTTTCTTTTACATTTGCTCTGTCTATGAGTTCAGTAAGATGCTCCATTAGTACATTGGTGTCCTTTCTATCACATCTGTCCTGAAGACACAAAAAGTTTCAAGTTCTGTAAGACTGCAGAATATAATAGTAGGTTGGGTAATGAAGTGATGCGTTTATGCTTTCTTTATGTTATCTAGGTGGGCTTTTACTGGGTGGGCTTGAATACTATCTTTCAGAGTGAATCATAAAATCATTAATTCATATAATTCCTTTAATAACCCTGATTCATTCAGTCAACTTCTGGCTTAACTCGCAAGGGTTTCTCTAGGAGCTACCCACTGAGTGTACAGAGCTTGTACACTAGTAATTGCAGTGCATTATGGGATTGAAGGAGTGTACTTGATAATGTCCACTATGGTTTCAGACACCACTACATATGGCTCTTTCCATTAAATAGTGCACTATACGGGGCGGCAGGAACAGAACACAGCTGCTGTGCATTGCTCTAAGAAGTAAAACTGTTTTTTATGCTTTTGTTTTGTTTTAAGCGAAAACATATACTAAGAAACTGGCCATACAATTTTTTAAACTGTAAGTTCTCTTACGAGAGCTCTCTCGTACTGCGTCTTAGCTAAGACGCTACGGGAAAAGTCTCTTTTCACGAAATACTGAAACAAAAAATTATCCTTAATTTTGTATTTTTGTAAAGCGCATTTGCAGCAGTACACAGCCATAGGCGAGACGGCTCGCTCGCTCACTGGCTTGTTCTGCGGCAACTGCACAGCCTATCGAGCGCAGGCTGATGTAACATCAGACCAATAAGGGCGCTTCGCGCCCTTCTTGCCACTTCCCGCCGAAACGGGTGTGGCCCAACCTATAAAAGGAGCTCGAAAAGGCTGACTCACCTGATTTTTCATCTCTTCAGCGAAGCTCACGCATCGCTGGATCACGAGGAAGCAAGCGCCGTCTGGAAGAGCATATCAGCAGGACGAGCCATCCTGAAGCCGCTGGCACCGCCGCCTTCCACTGCCGTTCCTGCTGCGCTATCCGGCGCCCATATCCTTTATAATCCTTGTTCTGTTATACTCTGTGTGTGTGTTCGCCCTGCGACGCACATTCACAAAAGAGCAAAAACAACGTTTTTTCTGGTGTCCCGGCCACGGCCGATGGTGCTATAAATGTTGTGACGATGCCCACTCCTCAGTGCCCATCTCCACATGTAAGCACAGCCCTACACACAGGGCCTGCGCTCATAATGTCGACTCAAGTCGGTCGCGCACACTACATAGTAAACCCCTCAGTGCCCACAATTACTATGTCACACGCGTCATGCGGTTTCTGTAAAAACGAAACCCGTGCACGCTCGTCCGGCCACGGCCGATGGTGCTTTAAATGCAGTGACGATGCCCACTACCCAGTGCCCATCCCCGCATGTAAGCACAGCCCTGGACACAGGGCTGGCGCACATAAGATCGACACAGATCGGTCGAGCGCGCCGCATAGTAAACGTGCCCACTTCCCAGTGCCCACATACACTATGTCACTTACGGCGCGGGGCTTCTGTAAAAACGAGGCCCGTGCACGTACATTCTGCACAGGCAGACGGCGAGTTGGAAGTGGTAAAAGTGCACACATGCAGCCCACGGTTACTCGCAGATATATTGAGTCCCACGGGACCCGCTCAGCCTCCCTCCAGTCGGTTAAGCGCCGGAACGGGGTCGAGGATGAGCGATCTGCCCGCTGTGATCAGCGCGCTCCCCGCCTCAGATGCGCAGCACACTCGAGCGCCGCCGTTGCCCAGTCAACAGAGCGCGTGTCACATCCAGCCCTTAGCCATTCATGCAGATGCATGGTCAGCGCTTCCAGGGGTTTCGGATTGGGTGCTAGGCATTATAAAGAGAGGCTACTCGCTACAGTTTTCTCGACGCCCACCGCGCTTCTCAGCGCGCGTCGAAACTACGGTCAAAACAGAAGTAGCACACATACTTCGGGCCGAAATATCGAAACTGTTGAGCAAAGGGGCTGTAGAGCCTGTGTCTCAAGCTCAAAGCGAGGGGGGGCTGTACAGCAGATACTTTCTGGTGCCCAAGAGAGACGGGGGTCTCAGGCCCATACTGGATCTAAGGCAGCTGAACAAGGCATTGATGAAACGCAGTTTCAAAATGCTCACGACCAGGAAGCTCCTTGCGCAGATTCGCGGAGGGGACTGGTTCATGTCAATAGATCTGAAGGACGCGTATTTTCAAATACAGATAGCGTCAAACCACAGGCGGTTTTTGAGATTCGCCTTCGAGGGCCAAGCATACCAGTTTGCAGTCCTGCCATTCGGCTTGTCCGTAGCTCCTCGTACGTTTACGAGGTGCATGGATGCAGCGCTCGCTCCTCTCAGACTCAGAGGCATGCGAGTGCTGAATTATTTGGACGACTGGCTGGTTCTGGCCCAATCACGAGCGGAGCTCGTGGACCACAGGGCTGTTTTACTCGATCACCTCGAGAAGCTCGGCCTCAGTGTCAATTGGGCGAAGAGTTCGCTGAACCCCAGTCAGACGATCCTGTTTCTGGGTATAGTTCTGAACTCGTGTTCCATGACGGCGCGACTGTCACCACAGCGCACGATGGGCATTCAGCGCGCAGCGAGTTCTTTCCGCTGCGGCGCGACTGTGTCGCTCAAACACTGTCAAAGGATGCTGGGTCTCATGGCCTCAGCATCTCCGGTTCTGCGGCTGGGCCTGCTCCGCATGCGCCCCCTGCAGTTCTGGCTGAAGGCTCGGGTGCCGCGCAGAGCGTGGGCGTCTGGCCGGCTGCATTTCAAGGTCGATCAGAGCTGTGTTGCGGCTCTAGCACCTTGGACAGCGAACGGCTGGTACCGATCAGGTGTAAGCCTGGGGACTTCCCCGAGTGTGAAAATGGTGTCGACCAACCATGGTTCCCAGATTTGATGCAATTAGCAGATGTCGCCCCATGGCCGATACCGTTGAGGAGAGATCTCCTCTCGCAGGCCAGGGGCTCGATTTGGCACCCTCAACCGGAGTTATGGTCCCTCCATGTATGGGCACTCAACGGTTACCCGCTGATCTCGCAGTGGGAGTGCTAAATACCATCACTCAGGCTAGAGCTCCGTCGACACGACGTCTGTATGCCTCGAAGTGGTCGGTGTTCTCCAGCTGGTGCACAGCTCGAGGTTATTCGCCCCTTAGTTGTGAGGTGACGGAGGTCCTCTCCTTCCTACAGGAGCTGTTGGATAAGGGCAGAGCCCCATCCACGCTCAAAGTTTATGTGGCGGCCATCGCGGCGTTTTCTGAAACGGCGTCCGGTCAGTCAATAGGAAGGAACGATTTAGTCATCCGGTTCCTCAGAGGAGCTAGGAGGCTGAATCCTCCCAGACCTCCGTCAGTCCCTATGTGGGACCTCGCGGCGGTTTTGGAGGCCTTGAAGGGTCCCCCTTTTGAGCCTATCCAATCGGTTAGCCTTCAGCATCTGTCGTTCAAGACAGTATTCTTGTTGGCTCTCGCTTCTGTGAAGCGTGTGGGTGATTTGCACGCGCTCTCGGTGAGCCAGTCGTGCTTGGAGTTTGGGCCCAATGACTCAAGGGTCATACTCAAACCTAGGCACGGTTATGTGCCGAAATCCCTCAGCACACCGTTTCGGGCTCAGGTTATTGCCCTGTCTGCCCTGCCGGTGTCAGGGGAGGATGGAGACTCGAGTCTTCTTTGCCCTGTCAGGGTTTTAAGAGCTTATGTGTCTCGCTCTGCTGCCTTTCGGCAGACGGAGCAGCTATTTGTCTCATTCGGTGGACGTTCCAAAGGAATGGCTGTTTCGAGACAGACTCTATCCAGATGGATAGTTGACGCCATAGCGTTAGCTTACGCTTCCAGGGGCCTTCAGTGCCCGTTGGGCGTCAGAGCACACTCCACAAGAGGCGTCGCCTCATCGTGGGCGTGGTCTACTGGGATCTCCTTGCAGGATATATGTATGGCGGCGGGTTGGGCCTCGCCGTCTACATTTATCAGGTTCTATAACCTGGAGGTTCCCGCCTTGCAAGCAAGGCTGCTGTCGGTATAGAAGAATCAGGGCCCTGAGGGGAATTCTGAATTCATGAGCGCTAGGCGCTGCCGACTGTTATATGGGCAGTATTGCGTAAGACCCGCATTGCCACATTAGTCAGGCCTTGCCTCGGCTGTGTGATGTCATATTGCCGCATCTACGGATGCTGCTAGATATGGGACGGAGGGTTTTTCCCCCTTTTTTCTGTCCCGGACTCTCTGTGAGTCCCTCAGGTGACTGTGCACTGTAAATCCTGGGCGTTGCTTCAGGTTTATCGGTGTGTGATCCCTGCGCGCACGGCGTTTTACATCGGGTTCCCGTAGCGTCTTAGCTAAGACGCAGTATGAGAGAGCTCTCGTAAGAGAACGTACTCGGTTACTAAACGTAACCTCGGTTCTCTCTAGAAGAGCGAACGAGTACTGCGTTCTCTGCCGTGCGTACGATTCACTCTGGTTCGCTTCGGCGATGAAATAAATCAGGTGAGTCAGCCTTTTCGAGCTCCTTTTATAGGTTGGGCCACACCCGTTTCGGCGGGAAGTGGCAAGAAGGGCGCAAAGCGCCCTTATTGGTCTGATGTTACATCAGCCTGCGCTCGATAGGCTGTGCGGTTGCCGCAGAACAAGCCAGTGAGCGAGCGAGCCGTCTCGCCTATGGCTGTGTACTGCTGCAAATGCGCTTTACAAAAATACAAAATTAAGGATAATTTTTTGCTTCAGTATTTCGTGAAAAGAGAATTTTCCCGTAGCGTCTTAGCTAAGACGCAGTACTCGTTCGCTCTTCTAGAGAGAACCGAGGTTACGTTTAGTAACCGAGTACGTTTCTCAGTATTAACTTATTGTTTACTAAATTATTTAAACATCTTTGAGCATCTGTATTTGCAATTCCTGTATCTGTCACATGGTTTGTGACCAGTAATAATGGCGAGAGACATATTGAACTTCATATCTGATGTGTTCAGGAAGTGACTTCAGGAAGCTGTAGCAACAGTGTGTTTGCAGCTACTGTGTGTTCTTCTAAACATTTAGCAAATGAGAATGACTTGGTGAATTATTATAGGAATGTTAATGAACTTCAATTTCTTCAGTGCTTCTGTAGAGTCCACATACAAGTTTTGATATTATATGATTTTATTTTAGTAGGATTTGCATTTAACCCATCCAAAGTGCACACACACAGTGAACACACACACAGAGCAGTGGGCAGCCATTTATGCTGCAGTGCCTGGGGAGCAGTTGGGGGTTTAGTGCCTTGCTCAAGGGCACCTAAGTTATGGTATTGCCGGCCCGAGACTCGAACCCACAACCTTAGGAGTCAAACTTTCTAACCATTAGGCCACAACTTCCCCAAAGTTTTTTACACATTGACCACAAGTTATTTTTTTTCTCCCATCGCTGACACTTAAACGACTTAAACACATCTGTACATGAATAATGAACTAAATGTTTGAAAATGGTTAAAGTGCGAAAATGTCTGATGATATTTATGATGGTATCGGGACAGAGACTGAGATCATGTGAGAGATTATGATTTAAAGATAGAGACAAACAAACACCAACCACTACACTGTACAGATAATCACATTCATTTGTTGATTAAACGTTCAAATTTGCACGTTTATGGAGCTTATAATATGAAAAAAACTAATAATAAAACTTGAATATTCAAATAAAAAAAAAAAAAAACTGAGCTATGTTAAATGCCACACAATATTCTGTTTTGTTAAATGACACGTGTCAATAATTCAAATTTACACAATACAAATTTAATTTGTTTTGTCATATTATAAGCTCCATACATATTCGGTCATCTAATTCAGGAAGTGATTGTGTGAAGTGATTATAATTGGCCATGTGAAAATACAGGTGCATCTCAATAAATTATGTCATGGAAAAGTTCATTTCTGTAATTCAACTCAAACTGGGAAACTCATGTATTAAATAAACAATTAGAATACTTCATAAGACCAAAAAAAAATACATTTATTGAATTGTTTTCCTTCTGGAAAGTATGTTCATTTACTGTACATGTACTCAATACTTGGTAGGGGCTCCTTTTCCTTTAATTATTGCCTCAATTCTGCTTGGCATGGAAGTGATCAGTTTGTGGAACTGCTAAAATGGTGTGGAAACATAGAATGGTTTCTTTGACAGTGGCCTTAAACTCATCTGCATTTGTTGGTCTCTTGTTTCTTACTTTCCTCTTGACAATACCCCATAGATCATAGATTCTCTATGGGGTTCAGATCTGGTGAGGTTGCTGGCCAGTCAAGCACACCAACACCATGGTCATTTAACCAACTTTGGGTGCTTTTGGCAGTGTGGGCAGGTGCCAAATCCTGCTGGAAAATGAAGTTAGCAGCTGGTCAGCAGAAGGAAGCATGAAGTGCTCCAATGTTTCTTGGTAAACAATGGACCAACACCAGCGGTTGACATTGCACCCCAAATCATTACAGACTGTGGAATTATAACACTGGACTTCAAGCAACTTTGGCACAACAGACTGAGGAAAAATAGTCTGTCACAGTCCTCCTCTACCGAGTATTCTGCTTGCCAATGTCCAGTTTCTGGAGAATAAGATGGGCGATCTTAGAGCAAGGATAAGTTTCCAATAGGACATTAGGGACTGTAACATCCTTTGTTTGTCTGAAACATGGTTCACGCCCTCGGTCCCAGACACTGCTGTAACGCCGTCTGATAACTTCACTCATTGGCAACATCAACAAGCATCCAGACGCTCCTGTTATCAGTTTAAGAATTTCTACAAATCTCACTCAATAGCGGCTTTTGGCAGATCACATCATGCCGCCAATTTTCCTCACACCCGAATATAAAAAAAGGCTCATTCAAGAACCCCCGGTGCTGAGGGTGGTGATGCGCTGGTCTGAAGCCATGCTCTTGATGATGTAGACTGGGACATGTTCCGAGCGAGTTCCTCTGACGTCAGTGAGTTCACGGACGTAGCATTAAGCTTTGTAAACACGCTAGCCAAGCAAGCAGCTGAATCAGTAACTATAAGGACCTTCTATAATCAGAAGCCGTGGGTGGACAGACAAATCCATGCAGCAGTAAACAAACACACTGCTTCTTACAACACCGGCCTTTTGTTGGGAAACATGAACGAGTAAACAGCATCATGCTATGCTCTCTGATGCTTAGTAAGAGCCACCAAACTCAGATACATGGAACGAATAGAGACTCGTTTTCAGCTCAATGTCTCCCTACGTCTAAGGACCATATGTGCATTTGGAAACAAATCCTCTGCAGAGGTGAGAGCAGATCCATTGCTTGCTGATGAACTAAACTCTTTCTATGGTCGTTTTGAAAACAATCTAAGTAGCCATGCAATAGTTTTTTTTTTTTTTTTTTTTTGTGAAAAACAATAGAAAACTGAAGTCGGTATCATTCAGGATCTCTAATAGTAAGCCATTAAACAATGCAACTGAACCCAATAACTGATTTGTGAACAAAATTAGATCAGTATTATGATCTGAATAAACTGATTTACTGAAAAATACATCTGGTCAATATACCAAACATGAGGTGCTTTACTAATTTTAACTGAAAGGTCTGACTTTACATATTCATTAAAAAACTCCTGTTTTTTAACCTTATTTTGTTCATAAAGCACCTTACACGATTTGGGACTTGACCTCAAAACACTTCCGTTCTGCAGTTCTCAGTGACTCTGAAAATAGCATCTAAAAGAAGAATAGGCATCAATATAAAATATGCAATCAATAATATAGATGTTGAGCACAATTAATTTATGATATTAACTTCATTTGATATTTTCTGATACATTTTAAGTTCAAGGGGGGCAGCTACATCTAACCACATGGTCACCACACCATGTGCCATTTAGCATGTTTTTTTTTGTTTTGCTTATTAAGTGGTATGCTACAGGATGTCACATTGGCCTCACCTACTAAAACTTGATTCTCAAAACCAGAGAACAACAGAGTACAAATACGACTGCTTCCACCATTGACATTACTTAGATCAAACCTATGACAATGTCTGAGCCTGTTTATGCCAATATAATCACTGTTGGAACACATAATGACAGACGTAACAAGAGAAACCAAACACCTCCACAAACAGGTACAAACATACATTCAGTATTTTCTGTAGAAATTAAGAAACATTTATCTTTGTATCTGTCATCTCCAGGAAGTGATTCAGTGAAGAGCTGGAGCTCCAGAACAGCTGTAGTGTGTTTGGTTCTGCTGTGTGTTCTTCTACTGACTGTAGTCATAGTGCTGCGTGTCCACATCCATACAATCAACACAAACTACACAGAAGAGAGAGATCAGCTACTAACCAAGATTAAAAGCCTCACCGAAGACAAAGACCAGCTACTAACTAATATTACCAACCTCACAGAAGACAGAGATGAGCTACAAACCAAGATTAACGGCCTCAAAGAAAACAGAGACCAGCTACTAACTAACATTACCATTATCAGAGAAGAAACAGATAAGCTGATAATAAAGAACATAAATCTGTTGAATGAGAGACAGCAGCTAATAAATCAACGTCAGCTTCTTTGTAAAGAGGGTAAGTTTCTTTACTCTGTGTATTTGGGTTGTGGTCTCACCTACAGTTCATGCTATATTTTCTGTGAGCAAGCTAGGGCTTCAAATTATCAATGATTAATAATAAAACAAAACTACTATTAGGATTATTAATCAACTAATCAGCGATTATATCAACGGTAAATCAGTAGGTTAAGACCTATTATTCAGCTTTTGTAGTTAAAGTATACATGGGTCATTCAGTGTCACTGGAATTACAGCTTGATTTTCTGCTTTACACATCTCCATATGAATATGTAGTGTATGGGTCATTCTGTGTCAACTCAAACAAAGGTTTAGAGTATACATGTTTATCTTTATTCAGAAAAAAAAAAAAATTAACAAAATAAAAAATTAGAGCAGGGGGCCTCTGGTTGAGTTGAGACAGAATGACCCATATACTATGTACATATTCATGTAGAGCTGTGTAAAGCAGAAAAACAAGTTGTAAATCTATAAACTCTAATACTGATTTTCATGTTTAGTACTATAAAGCTGCTTGCTTAATAACAGTCAATTGTATACTGTTATATGAAGAAAACGTGCAATGACATGACTTGATTGGAGTCTTGAACTGCAGAGCTTATGCAAACATTCACATCGCTATGATCAGATACTTTCTTAACTGCTGTTTTCCCATGTTGCCCATGTTTGTTGGGTGATAAATTTGTTATTGAGAGGAAAGCGTGCAGCACATATTTACATAATTAGTATCAGGATGTTCACTAACAATACACCATTGCTTGCTTATATCAAACTGTATATCGAAGAACAAAAAATTACTTGACCAGTGAGTATATCGAGGCCTTTACATATGACAGCATTCTTTTTTTTTTATTATTATTATTATTATTTTTTTTTTTCCACAATTTACTGGTTTGTCTCATACGCACTGTGTGTGTCTTCTATTGCATTGCAGCCAAGAAGGCTGAATTACAGTGCCAAACCAGTCAAACCATATCACTACAGGCCTTTACGGTTATTTGTGTTCAAAGATATTTTTTGACATTTATTTTTAATTATTTTGTCAAAATCAGTAACATCGACCAATCATTTCAGTCAAAGAGTAAACCATCTGCTACAATTAGGCAGGTGAGAGGAAAGTGATAATTTACAGATGTCATTTACAGATGAATGGATTTATTATCAATCCAGTTTTTACTACATGTCCAATGAGAGGAAGAGCTGGACTGAGAGCAGACAAGACTGTTTGAAGAGAAGAGCAGATCTGATCATCATAAACAACAGAGAGGAATATGTGAGTGAAAGATGCAATGTTCAGATGAAATGTGTTTATTGTTGTTTTATGATATAACATAATTACTGTATCTGTTTAGGATTTTGTTGAGAACCATACTGTTAAGAGAGAATTCTGGATTGGTGTGACTGACACTGATGTGGAGGACAGCTGGAAATGGGTTGATGGCAGCACACTGACCTCTGGGTGAGAAATTACTGAACTGATTATTATGTAATAATTCTCAGAGTCGGTATCATATCACACAGAAAGGAGCACTGAACATCTAATGCTGATCTGTACTTTCAGATTCTGGGCATCTAGAGAGCCAAATGGAGGAAGAGGAGAGAACTGTGCTGTGACTTATTTAACACAGTGGCCTGATTTATTAGGGTTGATTGATGTTAAATGTAATGATGCTTATCAATGGATCTGTGAGAAGAGTTTATGGCCCTAGGAACATGTACACCTTTAACCATCAAATCAAGGTCTTCAGGATCACTAAGATTCCAGGCAGGTGTGCCGGAGCTAAAGTCTTCAGTATGATGACCGTGGACTGGACACCCCTGATTTTAATGGAATACCTGTTTAGGCCCTGTTTAGGCCTTAGGCCTAAGTAATTGTTCACCTAAAAATTACAAATTGGGCATTAATTACTCACCCAGTTGCTGTTCTGAAGCTTTATTACACAGCTCTGTGGAATACTTGATTCTGATTGGTCAGTCGCGACATTCCGAGTTGTGTTATCCCTCGATAACAACCAGTAAAAGCTGATAACACCTGCTCATCTGGGAAACAACAGTCGGCACTGTACTGGAAGCTTTGTGTTTGTTAAGTTAATGAAATATTAAAACATCAAAATTGGGAACAATTATTTAATTATGTCATCCTGATATTGTGGACTCGCTCTCTCGTTTCATACAAATGCAACTGCTGCCATTTTGCTACGATTGTTTTGGACGCTGTAATGGATTATAAGATAATTAATAAACTGGTAAGATTTTAAAACATTTTCGTCTTAAATATTTCTTTGCCTTAATTATTTATGTGGTGAAATGTTGTGTAAAGAGTGGTTTGATGGCACCGTTTCCCTTAAATGTCCGTTTAGTTTGAACTTACCGCTTGCTCGCAACTGCTGTGTTCACGGAAGCTTTTCAATTAAATATTTCAACTCAACTCGATATTTCATGCCTACTTTTTTAGTTATGTGGCAAGCAGCCGTGTAATAAGTGGGATAATGTACATCCAGCATGTTCGCTCAGAATAAATCCTGATCACCCTGTCAGGGTTTATTCTGAGAGAAAAATCAGCTGGATGTACATTATCCCTTACTTATCACATGGCTCTCTGGAATACTTGATTCTGATTAGTCAGTCATTACATTACAATGTCTGATATTTTCTGATAATGACCGACTTCAACAGCAAGTCTGCATAACAGACCACTAACCCCGGTATCTTAAATGTGTAATGTGCAAATGTGAATCTTGTTCATTTGTAGCAACTGACTAAAACGTGTTTTATTTCATATTCTCTTTTCTTTCAAGAGTTTTGAGCTAATGCAGTATTTCAACTAAATTTTTTTGAATTGTGCCCTGATCAAACTGATCAACCAGTTTATTTAGTGTTAATAATAGAGTGGGTGTACTGTATATTGTGTCTTATGTTCTTCTTCTTCTTTTTTGGACCAGAAAAGAACAAAAGACTGTTTCTTAAGAATCAGATGCATATTTCTAGAGGATTTGATCTGTTGAACAACACAACACAACACAACACAAAAAACACACTATGAACTGCTTTAGAGAGATTTAACATGATTAAATACATTCAGTAACAAAGTAAGCAATGCTCCAGAGCAGCTACAGTAAGTTGTTTTGTGTTCCCAGTAGTCTATAGGACTTTTAAGACAATAACTAACCAAACGTATTTTCTGGAGAATCTCTAACCTGATTCCTCCTCTTACATTTGCTCTGTATATGCTGAACTAATATGAGGAAGAACAACAGCACAAACTCTCATTTAACACCATGTCTGTCATAATCAGGATGTTGTTCACTAATGCCAGGGTTCTTCAGAACAAAAGCTGTATGTGTTGAGATGCACCAAACTCAAATTTCATTGCTCCAATAGCGTCTCTTCTGTCACATCTGTTCTAAAGACAGTTCCGAAGACAGGTACTGTTTCTAGAGTACAATTATTGTGTTTCTTTGTCTAAAAGGTATTTGTTTAAATCAGAATCAGACCAGAGAAACGTTTATTTTGGCCATTCGGAGAATTGCAAGTCATGTGACTTGGTTTCACACACTGTCCTCAGATCAGTTCCGCTCTGCTGTTCTCAATAACTTGTCTTAAAATAGAATCTAAACCCAACCCCCAGCCCCCCCCTCCAAGCAAAACAAAGTTATATTTTCTGATTTAGTTTAAATTCACTTGGTTAAGTTAGGTGACTTCTTTCTCATGTAGGCCTATAATTAAACTAATTTGAACTCGGCAGCTACAATGAAACCACATGGTGACCACACAAAAATGCCCTCTTTTTTCTATTGTAGAAAGCATATCACATGCTCGTTCAATGACATACTTTTCCACCTACTGGCCTCACCTACTCAAAGCAGAGGACTACAAAAACCCACAAAGAGCATCTACTGTTTAAATGAGAGAGGTCATGGGAACAAAGGTGTCTCAGCCTGTTTATGGCAATATAAATACTGATGGAACACGGGATATGGACCGACGCAAAAAGAGAAACCAAACACCTCAACACACAGGTACAAACACAAACATCAGGAGATCAATTCTCTATATTACCTGGTTGCTTACTAGCATGCATATTTTTAGTATATATTGGCAGTTACCTTACTATCACCTTACTAATTAATAATAAGAGGCAAATTAGGAGTTTATTGAGACAGAAGTCATGGTTAGTTAATGGTGAGATTTGGTCCCTAAACTAAAGTGTGACCAATAAAACTTATCTTTACATCTGTCATCTTCAGGAAGTAATTGTGTGAATATCAGAAGCTCCAGAGCAGCTGTAGTGTGTTTGGTTCTGCTGTGTGTTCTTCTGCTGACTGCAGTCATAGTGATGTGTGTCCACATCCATACAAACAACACAAACTACACACAAGAGACAAAACAGCTGCTAACCAAGATCGCCAACCTCACAGAGGCAAGAGAACAGCTACTAACCATGATTACTAACCTGGCAGAAGAGAAAGAACAGCTACTAAACAAGAACATAAACTTGACAAATGAAAAATATGGATTACTAACCAAAAACAAAAACCTGGTTAAAGAAAGAGAACAGTCCAATCAGGAGAAAAGTCAATTGTTTAAAAGTCTTCGTGAAATCGGTAATGTTAAACTTTAGTACACATATGCACACACTAATTCACATTCAGTATACACTATTAACTATATGTATATTGTGTGTATGTGGGTGCGTGTGTGTGTGTGTGTGCATGTGTGTTAGTACAATATATAGTGTGTGTGTAAGCATGTGGAAAGGTTCTGCCATCTACAATGGCAACAACAGACCTACTTTTAAATTGACTGCTTCCATGGAATAACTGACAACAATGGAGTGCTTGAGATAATGCATAAGATATTTGTCAATTGTGTCTGGAATACCAGCTCAGGGTTTTTTTTTTGTTTTTTTTATTGGCCTTTAATCATCAGTTATTCGGTTGATTGATTGATTGATTGATTTGTTGACTGATTAATTGATTATTGATTGATTGATTGAGTGTTGGCTCGGAACAGTGTTCAGCAGCAGTGTCTCTATTAAAGTGAAAGTGTAATTACCTGCTTCAAGAACAGTGGCATTATCTCCTCCATACTACGATAAGCGTTTCAGTTGTGAAACTATTTATTTAATAAAGCAGCGGGTAATTACACATTACTGTGCATTGCTCTGTGTGTGTGTGTGTTTAATGAGCACACAGGAGAGAGAACATACCTTCCATAAATAATAAAACAATTTTGTGGAAACTTATTTCCAAAAAAAATTTAGAAGCTGATCTGGTTGTGTTAACAGATGGACAGATCTATCAGTCCAGTTTTTACTTTGTTTCCTCTGAGACGAAGAGCTGGGCTGAGAGCAGAAGATACTGTAGAGAGAGAGGAGCAGATCTGATCATCATAAACAACAGAGAAGAACAAGTGAGTGAATAATAGAGTGGGGCACACAAGTTTGTGTTACAGCCTCATTTATGTCTACTGCAGATGTTAAACACTGCTGTCTGTCTAATTCTACTAGGAGTTCATTCAAAAGATTGCTGGTGGCGATGGAGTCTGGATTGGTCTGACTGACAGTGATGTGGAGGACAGCTGGAAATGGGTTGATGGCAGCACATTGACCTCTGGGTGAGAAATCACTGAAATGAACTGATTATTATCTAAAAAATGATTCTCACAGTCATCTAATGCTATAGTTTCAGCTTTTGGGCGACTGGAGAGCCCAATGGACAAACCGGAGAGAACTGCATTGTCTCTTATCCATCAGGGCGGTATGATTATCCATGTACCACTGCTTTTAAATGGATCTGTGAAAAAAATTTGTAAAAATATACTATATTGTGCTATATTTTAACTCAAAATCTGAGTTAAGCTGCTGCTTACCATCACCATAGTTGTAAATAATGGCAGTAAAATATAATGTATTATTACAATTAATAATAAATTATTTAATAAATCAGTCCAAATGAGGAGTGCATGCTGTTTTAAACCACTCAGACCACAACAATGTCTCTTCTGTCACATCTGTCCGGGACTCTAAAAACAATAGGTGCAAAAAAACTGTCACTGGCCCAATACCCTTTTGAAAGGTACTAATATATAGCATTATATATATATATAGTAATATGTACAATCTAGTTAATTATATGTAACTGTTCTCTGGAACAGAAAAATATTTTTGAGATTTAAAAGTAGCAAAGGAAAATGGAAACATCAAGCCTGACACAAAATCACCATTAGAAGTAGCGTCAAATTTATACTTTAGATCCTCAAATCATTTTCCCCATTTACCTTTGCAACTGAAAGTGTCTCACCGTCAGAGGCTTCGCTGGGGATTCAGGGCCCCTTGTACAGGTTCAGGCCCTCCTGAAACTGTGTCACCATTAACCCCTGTACAAAGCCCCTGGTCGCTGTAACCTAGTTTTTTATGTGTCATGAGTTACAAACCTGCAAGCAGCAAGTCAGCAGGGGTTTTTTTTTTCTTTTTTTTTCAATACATTCACTTTAACCACTGCAGAAATATTTTCCACTATGTATGATAGGAAGTCAGTCAAAAGCAATAACTGATGCAATACCTCAGATTAGATGCAACTGAGATAAGTTTCTGAGCAATATTAAATTCACTAAATTCAGCAACTTAGAATTTAGAAGCTGTTTCTGCTGCTCTGAACTTCTAGAACCAGAACAACAATTTTTGTTTTTTTGCTATGCAAATTAACTGGTATGAACAGACTAGACTTCACACATTTTCATGCACGTTGATATACTTTGTCACACTTTGGACTCATCTGTTGAAAGTACCATGTCAAAAAGCAGACAACTGCAGAGAAGAAACAACGTCTATCGTTACACGGCTGATTCACAGTGACTGAAAATGTCAGAGAGCATTTATGGCAATATAAACACTGATGAAATATGGGAAATGGGCAGCAGAGATGGAGAAGAGATGAACACCAACATCAAAGCAGATACTCATGACGTCAGGACAGGAACGGAGAACCAAACACCTCAACATACAAGTACTGAGACTCATTTTATTGTAATAAGAGGTGACATTACTATTTTAATTATAGAAAAAATAAAATAATAACTTGCATGTATTGTCTAATCTTTTATATGTATCTTATTGTCTGTCATCTTCTGGAAATGATTCAGTGAAGAGCAGAAGCTCCAGAGCAGCTGTAGTGTGTTTGGTTCTGCTGTGTGTTCTTCTGCTGACTGCAGTCATAGTGCTGTGTGTTCACATCCAGACAAACAACACACACTGCACAGAAGACAGAAAGCTACTAACCAAGATCAACAACCTCACAGGACAGATGGACCAGATACTAACCAAGTACATGATGGATGGTTACACTCTAACTTCAGCTTTTACTTTATTTCCTCACTGAAGAAGAGCTGGTCAGAAAGCAGAAGATACTCTACAGATAGAGGAGCAGATCTGATCATCATAAACCACAGAGAGAAACAAGTAAGTGAAAAAAGAGAGCAGAGGAAAAGAGAAGGTCTATATATTTTCTTATATGGTATGTGGATGTCTATTTGGAAGTTGCTTGTCTGCTTTTTTTTTACTAGGAGTTTGCAGAAAAGTTTTCCCGTGGTAATGAATTCTGGATTGGTCTGACTGACATTAATGTGGAGGGCAACTGGAAATGGGTTGATGACAGCACACTGACCTCTGGGTGAGAAATTATTGACCTGATTATTATGTAATAAATGATTCTCACAGACAGTATCATATCACACAGAAAGCAGCACTGAAAAGTGAAAGTCAAATCTAATGCTTATATGTTCTTTCAGCTTCTGGAGGTCTGGAGAGACCAATGGAAATAGTGGAGAGAACTGTGTTGTGTCCATTTCATCAGGATGGTTTGATTATCTATGTAATAAGGCTTTTAGATGGATTTGTGAGAAAAGTCTTTGGTAATTAATTACATATTAAGTTGACTACCAATATGTGAAATAAGTAACACATATAGTCACTAAAGTTAGTTCCAGCTCTAACTCTAAGTTAACCCTACATTACAACATGAATGCAAATGATGTGTCCATCATGAAAATGTGGAAAAACATTAAATTGAATTACTGTTTGTATAATTATCCTTACCAAGTCTGACACTGACTTAACTTATAGTGTGTTCTTGGGGCGGGACTATCGGTTGGGGAGTAACAGGAAACATGTTTAATTTAGTACCTCGGTTTTCTAATGCTAATAGTGAAGAAAGAACACACTCTGTGTACTTGATGGCCACATGATTTTAGAGTTCATACAGTGATCTAAGATCAGTTTCAGTCTGCTATTTTATTCAAACTGGAATCAAACGCAAAGAAGAGAAGAGCAGCCCATTGAAAACAACACAGAAGAAGAAGAAAAAGAAGAAGAAGAAAAAAAAACATTCTATAAAACAATAATAGTGCTTTTAAAACTTGTTACTTGTTAGGTTTATTGCTTACCCTTACCTGTTTGACACCATTTGGTTCCATTTTACTTTATTGAGTTATTATTATTATTATTATTTTTTAATAAATGATTACTTTGTCTCCTACTTTGTCTTTTCCATGTTCAGGTCGGTCTGTAAGCATATTTTGGCAACCTTGTATAGTCTCACCCAACAATGTATAACTTTTTTTTTTTATTCTACACTTTCAGTGTTATAAAATCTAAAATTTAAGATGTTAAGCTCATTACAACAATGGATTATAGATTTCAGCATATATGCAGCCATTGAGTACTATATGTCACCAGATGTCACCAAACTCACCAAAATTTCAGGTTGCTTCTTTATGGTTTTAATGAAAAGTCTGTAACATAGTTTGATTAAAAATTTCTCTGTAAAACAACACCCTTTTTACCCTGTCAAGAACAGCTCTGTCTACAGCACGCTGTTTTATTGCATTCTGCTTTAAATGAGCTCTGATCACCCAACGCCTCTCTTCCGAGCACTCACTGAGAGATGTCAAATTCATTGTAAAACTCGCTAATTAGCACTTTATTAAGAAAGGAGCTTGCAAAGATTCATTAAAAAACTACCCTCAGTTCTTCTGGAGGTGAAGCTGGAATGATTTGCATTTAGGTAGATCGGGAGTGCATTCCCTTAAGAAACAAAGGTAATCCGCTGTGTCTTCATGATGACTGCTATGTTCATTATTACATCCAACAACCCCATTACATACATACCCTACCCAATGTTGTGTAAACTGTGCCAAACCTGTTAAAACTGGATACATTTGAGAATGGTCATTTTGTGTTCTGTCATAAACTTACTCTCTGTCTCACATTTCATGCTTTTATTTAAACATACATTGCAGCTAATGTCTGTTTGGAATGCTTGCCTACACTGGATCTCTAAGTTAATGACACAACAAGTCAATCCCATAGACTCCCCATGTTAAAATGCCCAAATTTACAGCAGAATTTTTTTTTTACAGCCTGGTTCAAAAAATTATTTCAGTATATATAGCTAATTTTACCCTTCAGGGCAACTGTGAGGGGGGTGTATTTTTTTATAACTCGTTCGTTTAAATTATATTAAGCCTTAAAGTTCTGCATAATTAAGGGCGTGGCCACTAGAGTGACAGGTGGATTGCCGCTGCTTTCACCGCCGGGGCGCTAGGTGGGCGTGGCTTCAGCAACCAGCTCCCGCCTTTTTGCACATTTTCGATTACCCCGGAGTGATGCACGGTGACGCACTGCCAAGATGGCGACGGCCCGCTCTGAACACTTTTGACTTCAAAAACACTCTTCGGAAACCTATGGGTGACGTCACGGACACTTACTCTGGCAATTTGAAAATTTCTGAGTGTGATGGAAAGAGAAAATAAAGAGATGTAATATTAACAGTAGTGTAGTACTGTAATATTAACAGTAGTGATGCCAATACAGAAAGAGAGCACATTGACATCCAGAGACACCGAACAAAACACAGGTACTGAGACTCATTTTATTATGATAACAAATGACAGTTTAGGCCTAAACAAAGGTAAAAACACACCATGGTACAGAACCCAAGACTTTCTATACACATTTTTAGTGGTACATTTTAGTGTCTCAGAATAGTAAAATACTTGTCTTGTCTTAAAATGCATGTCTAAGATGCATGTGGAAGTGGCTCTGAGGGACAGAGGGGAAAAAATGGCACAATATCTTTAGCTGGGCTAATACCCATTAGCCCCATAATAATAGCCCTTTTCGGGGTAAATAAGACACAATGATGCATCTTTTTGTAATGGTACTGCCCCATTAACAAGTCTTGTATAATTTTTTCCAGTTTTGTGAACCAAAGCATCTAAAAAAATGTAAAATGTAAAATGTAAAATTTGAAAAAAAAAAAGGTGGATGTCAAGATATTATGTAAAAGTAATGATAAACATCAAGTTGTTATTCTCATTCAAATAACTGAATGCATATGCAGTGGCTCTTAATAAACTTAATTTGGTGTCAGCATCATAATATTAATACATTTCTTTTTTTAGCCTTCTTGAGTTTTGAGTGATTTTGAACTTCAGACATAACTGAAATTAGATCAGTTCTGTTCTGCTTTTCTGACTAACAGCTTACAGGAGAGGAACTAGCAGCTTTGGTGGAAGACAAAGATTTGAGATAACAAATAGATCAAAACATTATTTCAGAAATGTCATTATTTTCTGTCGATACATAATTTGCCCTCAGCTGAAGAGATGAGCTGAGAGCAAGGGTTCAAAATATATAATATGTGTAATTCAGGTACTAGTATTAAGGTCAGTGTTGTGAATGAACGCGTTCAAAGAACGACGTTCACTGAACGCGTTCATATTTTCGCCGAACGCTGAACTGAACGAATCACTTTTCATACAATGAACGTGAACGAGAGCGGCGCTCACTCTGGCAGGAATGAACAGCACGCGCAGTTCACGTTCACGCTCATTTGAAAAGTCAGGTTTTACCAGGGCTTAATTTGAGCCGGAACATGTTCCGTCACCTCCGACATTGGATCCGGCACCTCCTGTGTCACTAAAATTAATTGCCTAAATGAAAAAAAAAATACTGTTTGTGTAGTGTTCAATGTTTGTGAAACATGACTTGCGCGCTTGTTGTACTAGTTGAGATTGCTGTTAGCCTCGATCGTTTCACGCAGGGGAAAAATGTCAAAAAGACAGTTTGCTTAACTTTTTCAAATACGCTGGACAGTCAGATCCCAAACAAGCAAAAATCGTTTCCGCTGATCAAAAAGGAGACCACGGTGGACACAGTAGCCTAGTATCGATATCTCGTTATTGCATTCTAATCTGCATTAAGCCACATTAAGCATTCTTATAATGGTTTTCTATGGGAGGAAAATGCTTAACCGTTCATTTTATGGGCTCATCTGATTTTTTGTACATAGCATAGCCTATTTGTTAGGATTTTAGTATCATAATGATTAGGCTAATAAATGCACGCACAATTATCCGTGAACTTGATTTGAACAAATGCCTTTAAACTTGTGTGTGCAAAATTCAGAATTAAATTAATGTGCAGAAATTTGTACAAATAGAGAGTAGGCTATGTAGGCATACTATACTGTTGTAGCCATTAAAAAAAGCGCGTTTAATATTTGTTAAAATATTATAATGTTATTTTTTTTTCCATTTATGTTGATTTATGAAAAGTGAACAGCACGACCGAGTAAGATAGGATGCGCAATATGAGACATGGAGCGGGTCAGACATGATTTTAACCGCGCGCTCACTTGCATTGCACGTCAACTAGAGCACATCCTAACTTAACGAAACTCAGTGTATGCCTCACACAGACATGACAAATACATCAAATACACAAAGCTTGAAATGTATAAATAATTGTCTCTTGTTTATTGGTACAATAATTTTGATTAGTTTTGGAGTGGCAGTGATTTGCAGCTGGTAATGGATGGTAAAGAGGTTCTATTGAGTAAGATAGTGGCCTATCTTAAAAAGAATTTAACAAATGAACGTGAACTAGTTCGTTTTTAGATATGTGAACTTAGTTCATTTTTTAAAAAAAAATGAACTATGAACATGAACTAGTTCATTATCATCTGTGTGAACTGAACTTTGAGCAAATTCTTTTTAAGTATGAACTGGCACAACACTGATTAAGGTACTACAAACATGCACCAAATAAGGGTTAAATAAGGGACAAATGTGTATCTTTTGAAAAGGTACAGGTCCAGTGACATCTTTTACTGAGATTATACAGAACGAGGAGCATATCTGATCATAAATAAGCAGATTATCATAAACAACAGAGAGGGAAAAGAGACTAAAAGAAAAGCTTGAAGTGTTTAATTTTCATAAAGCTCAAATTTGACTTTGTCTTTTGTTTACAAGTCTAAAGTTTCAATGGTTCAAATCCAAAATCTCCTTCACTGTGATCTCTAGCCCTTAGACACTTGATGAAACATGTTTGTTAAATTCACAAATGATTGCACAGTACTGAAAATGTGCAGAACTACATATTTTCATCTAGTTGGAGGGTTTTATGAGAGATTAAAACAAATAATTATGCAGTAAGTCCTACAAGCAAACAGTTTACATTGGACAAAATATAGATTTCTCAGTATTTCTTTTTTCTTTTTTTACAAGCAGACAGGAAATGACTCCTCAGTGTGGTCATAGAGGTTTAGTTAATGTTCAGCTTCTTAAAGCGTTAGTACATAGTGGAGCGCTCCACACACCAGAAACTTTGACTCTAGATGTAACACACACCAGTAGAAGCATTGGGATACGAAAGATGGAAAGAGAAGGTGCAGTGGAGACAATCACTGATGTCAACAGAGATGCTAGATTCCGTCATAATGTCAGGACAGAAACAGAGAACACCGACACCAAGAGACACCAAACACTTCAACACGCAGGTACTGAGAATCATTTCATCATAGTATCACAAACTACCTTGTGCATTAGAGTTAAATATCTGTTTAAAAAATATTTATCATCATATTTGTGATCTACAGGAAGTGGTTGTGTGAAGGTCAGAAGCTCTAGATCAGCTGTTGTGTGTTTGGTTCTGCTGTGTGTTCTTCTGCTGACTGCAGTCATTGTGCTGGGTGTCAATCTCCATGATATGATTGAGGAGTTTTACATCAAGAACAAAAACATCACAGATGAAATAGAGGAGTTAAAGAAAAGAAAATCCAACTTGGCCAGTGATGTTACAAATTTATCAGATAAGAATGAAACACTATTTGCAAAAAATGAAACATTACATAAGGAGATGAAAGAATTGTGGCTGAAGATAAGCAAAATGGGTAATAAAGAACTACACTAAAACTACACAAACATTAAATATTAAAAGGAAACAGACGATATGTTTTGGGTATAACCTGCTATAAATAAGTTGTGTCAATAAATGTGGATGGGAATACCAAGCGAACTATTGTACTCCTTGTGTTTACAGATGGATGGAAGTGCAATCAATCCAGTCTCTACTATGTTTCCTCAGAGATGAAAAACTGGAGAGAGAGCAGAAGAGACTGTAAAGAGAGAGGATCAGATCTGATCATCATAAACAACAAAGAGGAACAAGTGAGTGAAAAATGGGGTGTTTGTCAAGTACTAAACTATAATTTATACATTTGTGGGCTGTCTGAGACATCTTCATGCAAAAAATGGATTCATATGTAAAACAAATACAAGAGCCTTTAGAGGGTAAGGTTGTGTTTATTATATTTACAAATGTTTTTGTTTATTCAAACATATTTCTATTGTATTATTAGGACTTTGTGAAAACGGATCTTGCTGGTTCTGAATTCTGGATCGGTCTGACTGAGGTGGAGAGCACGTGGAAATGGGTTGATGACAGCTTACCGATCACTGAGTGAGAAATCAATTAATTAAAATATTTACTTCTACCTAAAATATTTCAGACTATTATTCTACTTCTAGAACCAAACTGATCAAATTAAATACCTTCAAAAGCTTTTAAGTTCCATCCACCAAACTCCACTCAGAACTACAGCCTCTCCTGACATAGTCTACCATCTGCCTGTTCATCTATCCATCCATTCAACTACTCACAACCTAGATACACACTGACCCCTTTTGTCAAAAAACAAAACAAAAAAAAAACTAAGCAAAACAAACAAAAAAAATCCTTGGCTGTGGTTGCCAGAATTTCAACATAAAAATTACAGTAGCAACATTTTAGGTTTTAACTTAAATTTATGTTAAATAGTGTCATTTCATTTACTGATATAATGTTAATATACCAGCATATTGAAGTATTGGAATTTGTTTTGTACCTGTGTAATACACTGATGACCACAAAAAGCAGGTGGTGATGAGAGTCACATGATGAACCAAAGCCTATTACTTATAGAAGGTGCACAGTATAATTCACACAAACACTAAACACCAACATCGTAACACACATGAATTGGAAAGAAAGCAATAAACATTAATTTAACAACATTAGATGTAACATACAACCCTGATGTTTGAAACTGATAAGAAAAAAAATAAATAAATAAGATTGCACAGTTATTAAAAAAAAAAAAGAAAAAAAAACATCAAATTTTAAATTAAATACATGGAATTCTGGGAATGTCAATTTACAGTTATTCACTGTAAGTTCTATTTATTTTTATTTTTATAACATGTAATGTCCAATACAGTTTTTCACCATTTATAGTAGGGGTACTTACCGTTAACCATTTAACAGGTTTTTACTGCAGCATTTTTACAGTCTTTTACTGTTAAATTCATGCTCATTTTTCATAATTGCAATCAACAACAAACATAATAGCATGCTTTGGTACTGAAAATGCCATTGCAACAGCCAAGCAATGCTCTACAACAACTTTGAGCAACTGCCTACACTCATTTACCATATTCTGTGTCTGCATAGCCATTAAAACAGTCAAACTTACCAAATTATTTTAAACAAAATCAAAGTTAGTCCTGTCTTTATCTCACAGGCAAACATCTAATGCTAGTCTGTTGTTGCAGGTTATGGGCTTCTGGAAAACCTAGTGATAGCTCTGGTAATAAGGATTGTGCTGTAAATCTGTCATCAGGGTTTGCTGAATATTCATGTGATCAAAAATTTAAATGGATCTGTGAGAAGAACATTTGAAAGAAATAATTACACTGCTAATAAAGGGTTGTAAAAACATGATGGGTCTCATTTCACTTATTCTTCTTAACTACATGTTTTCATGTAATAAAACATCTTTATCACTGAAACTCTGAATAAGCTTTTTTATTATTCTATTATATTTTGTTACTGATACAACATCTAGCAAAGTCACACTTAAAGCTAAAATGTTTCCAGATTAACACCAACTCAGCGGATAAGTTTGGGGTTGATAATTGGTGATAAGTTTGTGGTTGTTAATGATGGTGGCTATTTAGTTTTTCCTTCAATTCTGCCTGGTAACACTTGTGACGCAGAAACTACACAATTCACATTTAATGAAATAGTTCATCCAAAAATACAAATTATGTTATTAATTACTCAACCTCATATTGTTCCAATCCCATGGGACGTTCATTTATCTTTACATCACATTTTTTTTTTTAAATCTGTGAGCCATCTGACCCTGCATATACACCAATGCAACTGCCATGTTTAATGCTCAGACTATTTGTTAAAATAGTCCATGTGAGATCAGTACCGTAACCTTAATTCTGAACATGGTAGTTGTGTTGCTGTATAGGCAGGGTCAGAAAGCTCTTAGATGTCATCAAAGAAATCTTAATTTGTGTTTCAAAGATAAACAAAGGTCTTACATGTTTGAAAAAAACAGCATGAGGGTGAGTAATTAAAAAAATAAATGAATTCATTTCAATCATTTATAAAAGAAAATGCAAATTCAACCAAAGGTTAAGCAACATGTTTAGTTTTTCTACAAGTGTGTGTGCTTAGGGGGATCTTTATCTTTTATCATTTATCTACAAAAATGTTTTTATATAAGCAAACAGGATATGACTGCTCAGTGTGGTCACAGTGGTGTGGTTAACGTTCAGCCTCTTAAAGTACTGGCACACAACGGTGCAGTCCACACACCGGAGACATACACAGTTTGATTCTAAAAGACCGAAAATGTGCAAGGGGAACAGCACAGGTACTGTGACTCATTTCATTATTGAAATAACTAGCACACACATTTTAGTCCTGTGCGTGATTAAGATTTATCTTCATATCCATCATTTTAAGGAAGTGATTCTGTGAGGACCAGAAGATACAAAAAAGCTACAGTGTATTTGGTTCTGCAGTGTGTTCTTCTGCTGGAGGCCTTTATTTTGCTGCTTACTGAACACAAAACTAAGACTTACCAGTTTGAAAACAGCGCGGAAACCTTCAATAAAACACAGATCGACCTTCTTATTGAGATTGAAAACAAGTTAACAGAGAAGGATATATTAGTGACTTCCAATGAAGAAATGACAAAACAAAATCAGCAGTTAACGACAGAGAAGAATATATTGACAAAACAGCTTCGTGAAATGGGTAATCTTGAACTATACACTAAAACTACACAAATATGCATTATTATAAAGATATTGTATGTGTGTAGTACAAGCTCGTATTAGTAAGTTTCAATTCTGGGTAAATAAGAACAAGAGTCTTTCAACTAATCTGGTTGTGTTACCAGATGGATGGAGATGTTATAAATCCAGTTTATACTACATTTCCTCTGAAGAGAAAAACTGGAGTGAAAGCAAACAAGACTGTTTGAAAAGAGGAGCAAATCTGACTATTATAAACAGCAACGAAGAACAAGTGAGTAAAACACTAACTCAAAATTATTCATTTACTCATATTAAATGTATGTTAGTTAAGATATTAAAACATTATTTTTATTATATTCTATAATTAGGATTTTTTTAAAACTCACGATGATGTCTGGATTGGTCTAAATAATATAAAGGGAACATGGAAATGGGTTGATGGCAGCCCACTGATCTCGAGGTGAGAAATGATTGAAATGAACCTACTATTATGTAATAAATGTTTCTCACAATCTGTATCATATTACATAGAAAGCAGCACTGAACAACTAATGATGGTTTGTAATTTCAGCTTCTGGGCTTCTGGAGAGCCCAATGGAGCAAAGGAGTGTGTTGTGACTTCAAAGAGTCTTGACAAATCAGAATGGTACACACATCCTTGTAGTTCTACTTTTAAGTGGACCTGTGAAAGATAACCATCTTAAAATAAAATCTGTAATATGACCACTAACAAGAAGCAGGTTAAATTATAAATGTGTTCTTGTATTGCCTTTTTTGTAAGCTAAAGATTCTTTCTTCTAAAAGTGTCAATGTAATAAATCTTTTTTTACTAAGTCATTCAGAAAATAAATTTGTTTCTATGTTGTTGGTGCCCGTGTGAATCTTTTGAAGCTTTCTGCATTTTTAAAACACATAGCAGCTAGAATTGCACTGCTGTTAGGGCTAGGCTAACAGCTAATATTCACTATGACATAAGCATGAACTGACACCTGTTTGCTAATGCTAATATTGCACTTAGCGTTCTTCACACAGGCCCCAATCTGCTGTTAACTGAGGGCATCCTGAAAGATGCATGTAAAATCTTAAAACCACTGAGAAAGTATCCAAAGGCAGATAGCTTAAGCAATTTCTTTTTAATGGATTCACTACAGGGGTTGATCAGTTCTTCCTACAAAATATAAATTAATAAAGGACAAAAAAATTTACAATACAACACAAAAGTCACAATATATTTTGACCACAATTAATTCTACTGAAAACCTCAAGAGCAGTCTTATAGAAGCAGAAGTTTCATAAGTTTCAGAATTAGACAATCTCCATGAACAGATGCAGAACAACATTCACCAATTGAAGGGTTTCAACGTTACATTAGATACAGGAAATAAAAAGGAAAAAGTTCAGAGGATATTATTATTGATGTCAGTGTATTAAAATGTACTTGCAATATATGATCATTGCTTAACTTTGATTATGGACAGAGGAAAACAGCAAGGAACCTTAACTTCATATATACTGTATGTCTTTTATAATAGGTTTCATAGAGAATGAAAAAAGTTAATTATTTAATAAAATAATTGCATTAAATGTTATCATCTTAACAGGATATCACATGTTTCTAACCACAGCTGCAAAAGCTCAAAACCAGAAAACACTTAACTTAGAGCAACAACTTTACCAAAGTTTGTGTATACTGTCTATCTATAGTATCTGTATTGAATGCAGTGTAAGTCGCTTTGGATTAAAGAGTATACCAAATCCATAAATGTAAAGGAAAATGCAAAGAGAGAAACACTGCGATGATGTGGCTCCAGAGTCACAATAAAAAATAAATAATATCAAAATAAAAGAAGGTGAAGCTCAAGAGAAGATAAAGAAGAGATGAAAATCTATGCTAATGCCAAACCTATAAACAGTAATGATGTCAGGACAGAAACAGAGAACTCAAACACCAAGCAGCTTAACACGTGTACTCATTCTATTATGACTACTAACACATTTTAGTTAAGTTAGTGTTAAGGGCCAGATAATATGGTCATGTCAATATGCTGTGATATAATAAAAGATGTCTCCTGTGAGGAAATGTCTCTTAGTGACAGAAACCACTTACTGGTTTCGCTTCCTCTAAAGAATACTGAGAAAAAGGAGTTTTTCCCATAGCGTCTTAGCAGATGCAGTACTCATTCCCATATCTCAGGGAGCTGATGTTATGTAAGTAACTCAGTATGATATCACATGTTCATGACCACAGTGGTGCCTTATAAAAGTAAGCTCAAAGCAGAAGTTCAGAGCAGTGCAGTCTACTTGAAGGAAATACTTCTAATAATCTCACATTTACATCCACCTTATTAATGCTATGGACATAGATGAAGATAAAGAGAAGATGAACATATATGCTAATGAACATTCTGTAAACCTTCATAATGTCAGGACAGAAACAGAGAACACCAGGAAATACCAAACACCTCAACACACAGGTACTGTGAGTCATTTCATTATAATACAATACACATTTGACACACATATTGCACATTTGAGTTATATGAGTGTTTAATAATCTTCAGGAATTGACTGTATGAAGATCAGAAGCTCCAGAGCAGCTGTAGTGTGTTTGGTTCTGCTGTGTGTTCTTTTACTGACTGCAGTCATAGTGCTGTGTATCCACATCCATACAAACAACACAAACTACACAGAAGACAGCAGTGAGCTACTAATTAACATAACCAATCTCGCAGAAGAGAAAGACCAACTACTAACCAGGAATACAGATCTCACAGAAAATACAGACCAGCTACGAACTAAGATTGTCAACCTCACAGAAGCGAGAGACCAGCTAGTAAACAAGAACATGCAGCTGGCAAAAGAGAGAGATGGATTATTATCAAGTAACCAGGATCTGATTAAACAAAGAGACCAATTACATCAGGAGAAAAATTAACTGTTGAAAAGTATTCATGGAATGGGTAATTATGGACTATTTTAAAACTAAAACAACCACTTGTTAGTAGATCAGTGTTGTGGGAATAAAGTGCTAATAGTTGAATTGTTTTTGTTTACAGATGGATGGATTTACTATCAATCTAATCTTTACTTTGTTTCCTCTGAGAAGAAGAGCTGGACTGAGAGTAGAAGATACTGTACAGAGAGAGGAGCAGATCTGATCATCATAAACAACAGAGAAGAACAAGTGAGTGAAACTAATTTAATAACTATAGTCTAGAGGAAGAAAACATTTATACATTATCATATAAATGTGTTAATTTTTCAATTTTCTCAGGATTTTGTGAAGAAAACATCTGCTAATGCTAATGTCTGGATTGGTTTGACTGACAATGAAGTGGAAGGCAGCTGGAAATGGGTTGATGACAGCGCACTGAACTCTCGGTGAGAAATCACTGACCTGAACTGATTATTACGTAATAACTGATTCTCACAGTCAGTGTTATATCATACAGAAAGCAGCCCTGAACATGTAATGCTGATCTGTTGATGCAGGTTCTGGGATCCTCGAGAACCCAATGGACATAGAGGAGAGAACTGTGCTCTGACTTATTCACCAGGATGGGCTGATTATCCATGTAGTGAACTTTTTCAATGGATCTGTGAAAAGAGCATTTTAAAATAAGTCATCACATGAACTGCAGGTTCATGTAATAAAATACATATGGGTACATTTTCCCCTTAAAACAGCTTTATTTAAACTGCTACTGCTAAAACACAGGTTCTCTTACGAGAGCTCTCTCGTACTGCGTCTTAGCTAAGATGCTACGGGAAAAGTCTCTTTTCACGAAATACTGAAGCAAAAAATTATCCTTAATTTTGTATTTTTGTAAAGCGCATTTGCAGCAGTACACAGCCATAGGCGAGACGGCTCGTTCGCTCATTGGCTTGTTCTGCGGCAACTGCACAGCCTATCGAGCGGAGGCTGATGCAACATCAGACCAATAAGGGCGCTTCGCGCCCTTCTTGCCACTTCCCGCCGAAACGGGTGTGAGAAAGCACCGGTGTTCGAGTTCCGCTGCAGCCGAGCTCTCACCCAAGCGCGCCGCTGTTGCAGTTCCAAGAGTTGTGACTGCCTCAGTGTCTTCTGCAATGCGCAAGCCTGCACGAGTGCCCGCTTGCCTGCACACAAAAGCCGTTATCACGGCTACCCAGATGTTTCACAAAAAGAGTGTTTTTTCTGGTGTTCCGGCCACGGCCGATGGTGCTATAAATGTTGTGACGATGCCCACTCCTCAGTGCCCATCTCCACATGTAAGCACAGCCCTGCACACAGGGCCTGCGCCCATAATGTCGACTCAAGTCGGTCGCGCACACTGCATAGTAAACGTGCCCACCCCTCAGTGCCCACAATTACTATGTCACACGCGTCATGTGGTTTCTGTAAAAACGAAACCCGTGCACGCTCGTCCGGCCACGGCCGATGGTGCTATAAATGCAGTGATGATGCCCACTACCCAGTGCCCATCTCCACATGTAAGCACAGCCCTGCACTCAGGGCTAGCGCACATAAGATCGACACAGATCGGTCGAGCGCGCTGCATAGTAAACATGCCCACTTCCCAGTGCCCACATACACTATGTCACTTACGGCGCGGGGCTTCTGTAAAAACGAGGCCCGTGCACGTACATTCTGCACAGACAGACAGCGAGTTGAAAGTGGTAAAAGTGCACACATGCAGCCCACGGTTACTCGCAGATATATCGAGTCCCATGGGACCGGCTCAGCCTCTCCCCAGTCGGTTAAGCGCCGGAACGGGGTCGAGGAAGAGCGATCTGCCCGCTGTGATCAGCGCGTTCCCCGCCTCAGATGCGCAGCACACTCGAGCGCCGCCGTTGCCCAGTCAACAGAGCGTGTTTCGCATCCAGCCCTTAGCCATTCATGCAGATGCATGGTCAGCGCTTCCAGGGGTTTCGGATTGGGTGCTAGGCATTATAAAGAGAGGCTACTCGCTACAGTTTTCTCGACGCCCGCCGCGCTTTTCAGCGCGCGTCGAAACTACGGTCAAAACAGAAGTAGCACACATACTTCGGACCGAAATATCAAAACTGTTGAGCAAAGGGGCTGTAGAGCCTGTGTCTCAAGCTCAAAGCGAGGGGGGGCTGTACAGCAGATACTTTCTGGTGCCCAAGAGAGACGGGGGTCTCAGGCCCATACTGGATCTAAGACAGCTGAACAAGGCATTGATGAAACGCAGTTTCAAAATGCTCACGACCAGGAAGCTCCTCGCGCAGATTCGCAGAGGAGACTGGTTCATGTCAATAGATCTGAAGGACGCGTATTTTCAAATATAGATAGCGTCAAACCACAGGCGACATTTGAGATTCGCCTTCGAGGGCCAGGCATACCAGTTTACAGTCCTGCCATTCGGCTTGTCCGTAGCTCCTCGTACGTTTACGAGGTGCATGGATGCAGCGCTCGCTCCTCTCAGACTCAGAGGCATACGAGTGCTGAATTATTTGGACGACTGGCTGGTTCTGGCCCGATCACGAGCGGAGCTGGGTCTCATGGCCTCAGCATCTCCGGTTCTGCGGCTGGGCCTGCTCCGCATTCGCGCCCCCTGCAGTTTTGGCTGAAGGCTCAGGTGCCGCGCAGAGCGTGGGCATCTGGCCGGCTGCATTTCAAGGTCAATCAGAGCTGTGTTGCGGCTCTAGCACCTTGGACAGCGAACGGCTGGTACCGATCAGGTGTAAGCCTGGGGACTTCCCAGAGTGTGAAAATGGTGTCGACGGACGCCTCCACTTCGGTATAGGGGAGCGCTGCTCGAAGGCAGACCGTCCTTTGGCCTATGGTCAGAATGGGAAAAGCTCCATCATATCAACTGCCTGGAAATGCTGGCAGTGGAGAACGCGCTGACGCGCTTTTGTCCCCATATCAAGGATCACCACGTCATAGTCCGTTCGGACAACATGTCCGTGGTGTCCTACATAAATCGCCAGGGCGGTCTCGGGTCCCGAAACCTGTGCAGGGGCCTTCAGTGCCCGTTGGGCGTCAGAGCACACTCCACAAGAGGCGTCGCCTCGTCGTGGGCATGGTCTACTGGGATCTTCTTGCAGGATATATGTATGGCGGCAGGTTGGGCCTCGTCGTCTACATTTATCAGGTTCTATAACCTGGAGGTTCCCGCCTTGCAAGCAAGGCTGCTGTCGGTATAGTCGAATCAGGGCCCTGAGGGGAATTCTGAGTTCACGAGCGATATGCGCTGCCGACTGTTATATGGGCAGTATTGCGTAAGACCCGGATTGCCACATTGGTCAGGCCTTGCCTCGACTGTGTGATGTCATATTGCCGCATCTACGGATGCTGCTAGATAAGGGGTGGAGGGCTTTCCCCTTTTCTGTCCTGGACTCTCTGGGAGTCCCTCAGGTGACTGTGCACTGTAAATCCTGGGCGTTGCTTCAGGTTTATTGGTGTGTGATCCCTGCGCGCACGGCGTTTTACATTGGGTTCCCGTAGCGTCTTAGCTAAGACGCAGTACGAGAGAGCTCTCGTAAGAGAACGTAATCGGTTACTAAACGTAACCTCGGTTCTCTCTAGAAGAGCGAACGAGTACTGCGTTCTCTGCCGTGTGTACGATTCACTCTGGTTCGCTTCGGCGATGAAATCAGGTGAGTAAGGTGAGTAAGCCTTTTCGAGCTCCTTTTATAGGTTGGGCCACACCCGTTTCGGCGGGAAGTGGCAAGAAGGGCGCGAAGCGCCCTTATTGGTCTGATGTTGCATCAGCCTCCGCTCGATAGGCTGTGCAGTTGCCGCAGAACAAGCCAATGAGCGAACGAGCCGTCTCGCCTATGGCTGTGTACTGCTGCAAATGCGCTTTACAAAAATACAAAATTAAGGATAATTTTTTGCTTCAGTATTTCGTGAAAAAAGAGACTTTTCCCGTAGCGTCTTAGCTAAGACGCAGTACTCGTTCGCTCTTCTAGAGAGAACCGAGGTTACGTTTAGTAACCGAGTACGTTCTTTTTCCCTCCATACAGAATATAATGATTTACAACACCAAACAGTGAAATGAAAGTGCAAATACACTAGGGCTGTAGCTATCGAATATTTTAGTAATCGAGTATTCTACCAAAAATTCCATAGATGAATCGAGTAATCGGATAAAATGTGTTTTTGCTTAATTAAAGTGCAATCTTAATTATGCAAGAGAAAATATGACTCCTGGGTCTCTTAAAATGAACAACTAAGTTTCCGTTTTAAGAAAATTTTTGTTTTTTTTACTTTTTAAATGCATAAAATGCAATGCATACATCAAAAATAAACATTTAATTATTACCCATTGTTTCTCTGTCTATACTTTAACTGTGAACAATGACCATAAAGTTGACAGATAAATTAAGTGCATTTAACTGCCATTCAGTTGGGGTTTTAAATAAAGCAGTTTCTGAGATTCACATTAAACATTAAACATTAATTTATCTTCTAATTATTGAAAATTAAGCAAACTTAACTTTTTGGTAAACAAAGGGGATTTACTATCAAAAATAAAACATGGAAAATATGTTGTGTGATTAAACCAAAAAAAAAAAAAATAATAAAATAATGTCTGATTTTTTTTTTTTTTTTTTTGTAGTAGGCTATGTACATTCTGCTGAACAATAGTAATACATCTCTGGCAAATAGTTATCTTTAAACTAAAACGGACTTTTATTTTGGCGGGTTGACGTACCTTTACAGTTCTGTGTATGTGATGTGACGCTAGTTTTACTCCAATCAAACGGTCAAATGCTCATGAAGTGACTGTCAGAGCAGTTCTGGAGATGTTGTTCATGTGTTCACGTCCTTATTTAGTGAGACAGCAGACGCTGAAATCACCAGAGCGTCACGCGCGCTTCAGTGGGAAGTCGCGCTTCTGCTCCATTCATTAACAGAGACACGCAGAACATGCAGGATTCATATTTAAATAGACTGTTCCGGCTTAATATTTACAGATATTAGTCCATATCGTGATTTGATGTAAGTGCAATAACCTATTTTTGATTAATTCATTCATAATTTGGCAAATTTCCATGTCATTCCACTTTAAACTATAAATTCCGTTTTTATGACTGGATTCCGCGATTCCCTCCGTGTTTTTTGTATCGCAGAAATCATAGGGCCCTAGTTGTGGTATGCCAGCTCTATCTTGCAATGGATACACACCACGACGTTCTTTTTACATTTGCCCGCGCCCTGAAATCAAAACACTACTGACTCCTTAGAGTATGCGATTTCAGACAAAGAGCTTGTATCTCCTTCTGCTATGTGGGTGACGTAAACGCGTTGTGTCACATTAAAACAATCATTGCGAAAAAACCTGAGGTGAGATTTAAAATAAATTCAGAGAGGCATCGAGGCAGAGGAATTTGCCTCTATCATTTTTTGTAATCGAGTTACTTGAGGAATCGTTTCAGCCCTAAAATACACACTGTAAATGAAGCAAATTTTTTTCTTATGTAATTTTCTTTTCTTTTTTTTTTATCATAGACTTTTATAATAGATATAAATATTAAGGGTAACAGTCAAAAAAAGCAGTTATTTCACTAAATATGATTGTCCATGAGTTCAAAAAAGAGGGAATTTGGAAGATGGAATACGAAAACTAAAAATATATAATAGTATATACCTTGTAGTCAATGGTCAAATTTAACCACAGTAGCTGAAAGATGCATAAGTCAAAGAGACATGCCAGTCAACAAGCAGAGGCAAGGACCTGTGTGCAGACATTTCATGGAAGAGCTGGAACAAACAATTAGCCAAAAAACATAGGGAACAAAGAACAGAATGATGGGCGAACATGCAACCATTACATTCAACAACTCACAAAGAACTAAAGAAACACTAGGGCTGTATATACAGTATACAGGAGGCTAACAAGCTAAGATAAGATTCAGATAAGATAAGATACAAACTGATTACAAGCACCATGGGAGAAAGGAAGAGACAAAGGTCCAAGACAGGGCACAGAAAACACAAAAAAAAAAAAAAAAACAAGAAAGAGGTGATTTGTGAGGACAGCAATCACTCTTATTTTCTGAAACAAAAATAAAACGGAACAAAAAAACAAACAAACAAAAAAACCAATATACTTCAAAAAGGTATATTAAATAATGTTATGTCAAATTAAAGTCAAAGTCTTCTCACTGGATGTGCTGGTTTCGGCCTCATTGAAAGTGAAAGTGAAAAAACACCTGTGATTCACAAATCCTGGCTAAGAAACTCAAAATCACATAAAGTAGCCTTGTTGACAAATTTGGGTCAGGGCAAACTGCACAAGATAGTAGTTGGCAATATCACATCTTTTGTAGCATAAATAAACTGCTGCAGAAAAGCTAGGTGCCATACAAAATCTAATGTGTAACTGCAACACTCATTCCAAATGTAGTGGAGTAAAGAATACAGATACTCTGTACTACAGAAACATAGAGTGAAATAGAGAGTAAAAGTTGCTAATATCTAATACTATACACCTCTGTATTTATGTTACTTATGTTAACAGAACTATTGCTGAGACATAGGAGATGAACAAAAAGATGGAGATGATATTCTAACAGTGCAGAAAATGTGTTATTTTGATTTATAGAAATTTGACAGACAATTACTTTGCGTGAGGACACAGTAAAATGTGGGGTATGTTCTAAGTTTATTTCCACAGAGACAGCACCTGATTTGGATAAATATCTTGATAATGCTTATATCAATCAATCAATCAATCAATCAATCAATCAATCAATTAATCAATTCAACCAATCATTTATTTCTATAGCAAGTTTAAAAACAACACAAGCTGACCAAAGTGCTTTACAGACCCGAAATTACAAACCCAAAAAAATATTGCACTAGACCACGTTTTGTTTTCAGTGAAAATATTCAAGTGTATTCATCTTAAAATATGGAGATACCTAATAAAATATGACATTTAAACTATGTACACTGTTAAATTTTTACAGCAATCCAGACTGTCAGTTCCTCAATTTCTCTCAAATCAAAAGGTGGCATGCTTTTTTATGAATGAGGGAAACATCCTCATAAATATGTGAATAATGACTGAGCTAAGCAGAGATCAATATACTGAGATTTTTCAGATGAGCTGGATGTCGACTACTGAGAAGAGTGTTAATGAACTTCCATCTGATCTAAAATGGCTGTCATGGCACTATAAAAGAGAAAACTTTCTGTAAATGCTCATGGGATAATGAAAACTGCTGAATGAAGTTCACCAAAAACAAAACTTCTGCCATAATTTAATCACTTTGACATTGATCTGGATCTTTAGTCTTCTCATTTTTGGATGAACTATTGCTTTAAGCTGAAATAAACTCTCCTCTCATCTTCTGAATTTCTTTAGCAGAGAAGGTATTTTAAAGAGGCAAGTGTTCAGTCGACACAGTCGGGGAGAGTTGGAGACATACTAAATGATATTTCGAAGGTCATTAGAATGAAGAACATGACAAAGTCGTCGCTTTTGTGTGTGACTTGGCCTTTAACCAGCCTACAGAGGGCTGGTGTCTCATAGCAACTGCAGGTGATACTATGTTTCTTACATTATAAGTCTGTTCTGAGGTCTTGAGCTTCAAGTTCTAGAAACAAGAAAACCCCAAATGTATCAAAATAATTTTCAGCCAAATGTTTACAAAAGGGTTTAATAAATGCTTGCATTAAAACACACACAAATACCAGAGAATGTTATCTGTTACCATTTCCGTGATTGCCCGCATAGGAAGGCAGGTCTATGTGTGTGTGTGTGTGTGTGTGTGTGTGTGTTCATCATATGCATTACACACATGATGAAAAACAGCTCATAGAAACCATTTTAAACTGATCTGGTCAACTCATTGGGGAAATATGTAGTGGACACACATTTAATGTCAATAGCCAATCAAGTATAAAGCTAATAGAAGCCAGGCAGCGAGTATTCGGACCATGTAACTGAGGCCTTCACCTCTCTGCTTTATTGATTTACAACCTTTTCAAGCCCTTCAGCAACCTTTATTGATTTCTCACTTTGCTACAATTATTGGGTTTTTGTCCAGTACCTGAGCCAAGAGACATTCAGAATAGGCTTGCCGCGATAGACGGTGCTGACGGTGATACCGGTGTTAAGCTGCAACACCGGTTACGTCACTTGCCCACCGCGGCATCGACCCACCATCGTATTGATTTTTTAGAGTAATTATAAGTATAGTATACAATATATATATATATATTATAGTAATCATTTTAAAAACATTTGTTTTTCATTTAATTGGTTACACATTGTTCGCTGATTTCTACTTTATTTAAACATTGAGTCATTTATTTTATTTTATTTGACATCAAGATGTATGCTGTAAGCTTTCTTATTAGATTTGCTAATAAATATTCTACATTTCTTATTTATTGGTTAGCCTATTTCCAATTTTGTATACCTATTTAAACTATTAAAGTTATTCGCTATTTTATATTAGGCATAGCCTGCCCTATAGCATGGTGTATTTTTATTTGTTTTGTTAACAAAAGTTCTATGTTTTGTATATAGGCTAAAGTAAATTTGAATAAACAAACAAAAAAAAAAAAAAGATAAAATTGATGGGTATCAATAAATGTTGTCTTTAAAAACATTCCAGAACAACAACAACAACAAAATATTTCTAAAAAAATAAAGTTACTTCAAAAGGACTTTAAATGTATTCAAATTAAATAAAAGTATACCCCCCCCCCCCATTTTTTTGTAAATAAATAAATAAATACTTTCTTTCAAAAATAAATAAATAAATAAATAAAAAAATATTTAAAAACTTTACTTCTGAAACTTTAACAAAAACATATAGTTAAAAATAATAAATAAATAACTGTTTAATGTACTAACAATGTTTAATAAAAGTATTTTTTAAATAAAATATTTTATTTATTTATTTATTTTTTTGTATTTATTTATTTTGGCTCACAGCCTCTGAAAACATTCCCAGTTGGAATCTGAACTGTTGGCCTGATCGGGGCAATTGAAAAAAAAAAATGTTACTGTCAAGCCCTGACAAGGTCATGGCAATCACCGTGTACGTTCCTCTACCGTTCTGTGTAATCGTCTTAACCTGAAACAATTTCCGACAATAACATGCGACCATAAGCCAACACTATTAGAGATAATGAGACATTTATTCAAATGTGATTGCATGACTCTCCAACCTAATCTGGGTTAAATACAAACACGCTTTAAAAGGCCCTGCAGCGGCTTTGTCTGAATGAGATTGTGACTATGGTGACAGAGTGTGTTGGGTTAATTATGGCCGTCGTCCACTATTAGCGGTGACGAGGCCACATTCCACTGGTCTGTTCCGATAACTTTCGGCCAGCTTGTAATGAATTGCAATTCAGAGCGGAGAGGAAGCTGCATGTCAAAAACAATTAGACTCGATCAGACTAACTCATAATCACTCTAATTATCCATATTTACATCCTGATTAAATACGTATCTGCTACGATAAGATGCCAATAGTGCATTTATTTGAGACCAACTGCAGGATGGCAAGATAATGAGATGAATGAAGAAATATCGGGAGGATACAATAACCTCGCAACACCGGGGCAGTTTTTCAGGGCATTTCCAGCCCCTATTTGACAATTACTGACAACTAAATCACAGCCTGACAACAGGAAATCCTCTTACCAGATCATTCCGTGTAACACCTCATGATTTGAGATGGCCCGGTCACTTTGTGTCATTCAGTGACTGTCAAGTTCAGACCGAGCAGCTGCGGAAATTGCTAGGGAAGAAATAGACAAGGACAGAAAAACCGGGACATGCTGCTCAAAGAAGAGAAACCTGATTCCATCAGAGAGATAAGAGATAAATGGATTCTATGTAAAGATTGAGAGAGAAAGAGTGAAAGACAGTGCAGGTGTGAGACAGACAGAGTGAGAGAAACAGGAAACGCCTCTCAACTCTGTGATTTAACGGTCCGGAGAGCCGTGCCCGGCGGCAGACGGGGAAACAGTTGGCATGCCTCTCATTACGGTGTCATGCTAGTGTCCCTCTCTCTCTCTTTGCCACCTGTCCAGCATACCTAATGCCACCCTGGCATTTTGCCACCACCATTGGCTGACATCATCAAAGCTAGCAAAGGGGGGCGTCACCCCAGACTGGCAGAGAAGAGATGGGAAGTTGTCTATTGCCATATGTTTTTCCCCTTTCAAACCACAGGTCATAACTGCCACTTTTTTTTATCAATTATTTAAGTTTAATTAACCCGTCTATATGGTCCCTATTACGGGCCAAGAGCTTGATCCTGACAGAAGCTGAGGGTCTTTAGAAGTGCTAAGCATTTGTGAGATCACAGAAAAGCAGTCTGTAATCACATCGTACACAGAATACTCAACACAGTTGTCTGACAAAACTGTTGGACAGCATCAAACCCCAACAGCTTGACATGGAGACAGTACCTACTTCATAATGTGCCATTATAAGTAAAGTTTTGAATCAAGAACTGATTTGGGTTTTAAATGAACAAACACTGGAACCAAATGATGTTCTGTACAGCAAACAATTCCTAAAAGGTTTGTTATAGTCAACAGTAACATAAAAGAGTAAATTTCCCAAGTTAGCGATTCCTACAAATTATTCTTTTTAGTAAAAAGTGGTTGCTTTTAGTAAAAAAAAAAAAACAAAGAAACCTGGCTTGGCCAGTGAAGCTTGATTCCTGAGCTAATGAATCTTACAAATGGTTCTTTTGAATAAAAACTAACTAAATATATAAAAACAGTGTGGTTTATGAACCGGTTCTTTTTAGTGCATGAAAAACAAAGATTGACAAGTGATGTCAATTGTTGAACAAAAGACTCTTGAACGATTCATCTTGAATGATTCATCTGAGTGAACCAACAACAGTGTGGTTCTAGTCATTCTGTGATTTTGAGTCACTAAATATTACTGCTTATAAGAAAACTGGACTTCACTCTTAAAAATCGATTTAAAAACAATCAGTGTAGTCTGATTACCATACAAATGATTGTTTCTTTGTTCCCATCCCTAAATATAATACATGGAAAAATGCAGATTCTGTCAAGATAGGAAAAGATCTGGATAGTCAACTGCAGGAGCGTTGTAACCTAACACATGTGCAACCTTTTAATAGCCTTTCCACAATCAATATGCACATAACAACTCCTGTATAATTCAATACACATATAATTCAATACGTTACTTGAGCTAAAAAGCCTCCTTGGCTATATTAAGAATGATATGAAACCATATAACACATTTCAGTTCTTAAATTTCAACCCACTGTGGACATAAACATCCAAGCATCCATGTAATCAGAAACTTTTTTTGTTTGAACTTTCTGCCATGACCTTTTAACGTAAACAAATGAACAAGTATCCCCTCCCCTCCACTATTCCCTAGCAGTAAGGCCTCATGGGTAATGTAGTCCATGCTTGTCATACTGAAGAATCTGTCTTTTTGGGGAGTAAGTTTTTCATTCTCTACAATATTCTGCAAGGCGACATTGTCCTAAATGCAATTACTGTACACAGCAGATCGGAGCAGAGAGTGTCCGCGGGGATCGCCGGTAAACAGGATGCAGTCAGGGGGTGCAGGAGTTCTGCTGCTACCTAATTTAATTGGCACAGCTACTCAGCTAGCCCCAGTTGACCAGTACATGAATCATTGTAAAGAATACGTTTAAAATCACCCCAGGCTATACTGATTAGGGGTGTAAGAAAAAATCGATACACTTGAGTATCGCGATATTTTTTTTTGCAATACTGTATCGATTTTCAAAAACGCAATATCGATTTTTTTTTTTTTTTTTTTACGTGCAAAAATATTCATGGTAAGACGGTTCACGTTTATGTTTATGTTTAAATCCCTATCGCTAGATGGCTATGCTGAGACGCACCACTAGTGTCCTCACAGTGTTTAACTTTTTGCTAGAAGCTAATAACAGCGTAGTAGTTATGGCTGAACCACATGTAAGACCGGCTCCCGCAGCATTCCGTGCTGAAGTGTGGAAACATTTTGGCTTCCAGTGTAAAGAGGGCACCACCGATATCGACAGGAGCCATGCAGTTTGTAAACTGTGTCAGGGAAAAGTCAAGTACTCTGGTAATACCACGAATTTGAGGGCACATTTAGCAAGACACCATTCAGACACTCAGTTAAACGAACAGCAAGCTAAACGAGTCGACTCGTCACAACTCACCCTTGCTCAAGTTCAAACGCACAAATTACCAACGACTTCAACTCGTGCAACCAAAATAACCCAGTCGGTAGTTTATTTCATTTGTAAAGACATGCGCCCGCTCAGTGTGGTTGAAAACGAAGGTTTCCGTTATATGGTGCAAACAATGGAGCCTCGTTACACTATACCGTCCCGGCAACACATCACTGATATCGCTGTGCCCAATCTTTACAAGGAGGTTAAAACAAACGTGTTGGAATGTCTAGCTTTAGCTGAGAAGGTTGCCTTGACGTGTGACGCTTGGACGTCAAGGGCTACCGAGTCATATGTGACGCTTACGGTCCATCACATAACTGACGAATGGAAGCTGGAATCCTGTGTACTGCAGACGAGAGCGATGTACGATAGCCACACCGGAGAGAACATCGCTGCCCTACTGAAAGAGGCCGTTGCTGAGTGGCGTCTGAACATAAAAGATCCTGTCTTAGTTACAGATAATGCAGCAAATATGCATGTGGCGGCTGAACTTGCCGGTGTTCTGACAAATAATGCTACCTATCAGATTATGCTACCAACACTGTATTTATCATACTGTAAGGGTAGGTTTAGGGTTGGGGTAGGTGTACATGTTAATAAAGCCTCACACCTTATTAATATCATGCATGAAGCAAAATCTGATAGGTAACACTTTTCGCTATCGAATTATGCTACCATTGGTTTTAATGGGAGGTAGCATTTTTCGACAAGGCAGCACAAATCGACAGAACACCGGCATGAGCCACATACGGTGCTTTGCACACAGTCTTAACCTCGCCTCACAGAAAGCGCTGAAAGTGCCATCAGTGGATCGACTACTCGGCAGGGTCAGACGCGTCACCGCATTTTTCAGACGCAGCACCATAGCTAGCCAGCAGCTTAAACAAAATCAGCTCCTGCTCAAGCTACCAAAGCACAGACTAATTACAGACGTTGTTACAAGGTGGAACAGCTCGTATGATATGGTGGACAGGTTTTTAGAGCAGCAGCCAGCCATCTGTGCAGCTCTCCTTTCAACAGAGGTCCGCAAGAGTGAGAAGGATATATTCACACTGACTGATGCTGACATCACATGTGCTGAAGCAGTACTCAAGGCACTCAAGCCCATGAAGGATGCTACCTTAGTGATGTCAGAGGAGAGCATGCCTACTGTTTCCATCATTGCACCACTTTATGCAAAGCTTGTCACGGGCACAGAAGAACACCTGGATGACACACAAACCGTGAAGAGTATCAAGGCTGCTATAGCAAAAGATCTGGGAAAGAGATATGCTGGTGATGAACAGGATATACTGCGAATGGCATCAGCTCTTGATCCTCGGTTTAAGGATCTACCATTTCTCTCTGAAGCAGAGGCCAATGATATCTACTTCAAAATAACTGATGCTGTGGTGGATGACCTCACCAAGCAACAGAATGTAAGTAACAAATAAATACATCAAATACACACACAAATGAAATATTATGTTTAAATATTATTAAATATTATTAGGAAATATATTATCACATTAGGCCTACAGTGTAAATAAATAGTAATATAATCTCCATTTAATTGGACTTGAATCTATATACAAAAATAGTATGATTAATATGTATCCTCCTATTGTATGTTTTGATTATAGTTTTATTTTATTTTTCTTGTCACTTTATTTCATTTTAATTTATTAAGTTTCATCTCTATATTTTATGATTGTGGGAGGATCTTGGGCTTTGTTGTACATAGTTATACATTTAAAAATGTTTAAATAGAGAATCACAAAAAATAAAAAAAAGGATGAATTTGGGCTAAGATAAGATTTAGTTGGTGTACATAAATTTACTGTAAACTAATACTAGTTTGATTTAATGTTTTTCAGCAGCAAGGAGAGGTAGAAAGTCCAATGGAGGAAACTGGCTGGTCAGAGGAGGTTGATCAGCCAAACTACGAGGATGGCCCTGTATCCACCCAGTCCCCCAGCAAGAGACCAAGGAGCTCATGTGCTTTGGCAGACTTGCTTGGACCTACTTTTGCCTCTACCAAAAACAATGCAACACCAAAATCTGCACATTACACTGCAACAGCTGAGGTTAAACGTTTTAGGGAAGAACCCCCTTTGCCACTTCCAGAGAATCCTCTCAGTTGGTGGAAGTTCCATGAGCACGAGTACCCTCACCTATCCAAAGTTGCGAAGCGCTTTCTTTGCATTCCCGGTACAAGTGTCTCTTCGGAGAGAGTTTTCTCCTCTGCGGGAGATATTGTTAATGCACAGAGAAGTGTCTTAAAGCCTGAGCATGTTGATCAGCTGGTTTTCCTCCACAAAAACCTTAAGATTAAATAAGCTTCCCTTTTCATTGATTTAATTAGTGTTACATTCCTAAATGTTTCCTTTAGGAATTGTGTTTTTGTAACACTAAGTGTTATGTGTTGGATGTACCCATATTAGTGCAAGCATTTTTTTAATGACAGATTGCACCTCAGATTGCACCTAATGTGTTATGCATTAGCCTAGATGTCACAGTCAGGGGCTATGTATTTTCTTTAATTGACAATTTACATTTGTTCCTTAATGTTTCCTTTAGGAATCGTGTTCGTGTTTTTACAACACAAAACGTGTTGGTCTGTTGGATGTACCCTGTGTTCTAGGAATAGTGCAAGCATTATTTTTATTGACACAGACAGATGTCTTTTATTTTTTTCAGATTGCACATAATGTGTATGTGTTATGTATTGTGACAGGGGCTATGTATTTTCTTTTATTATGGCCTACTTGAGCATATAAAAATTTGCTCACTAAGAACCTGTGAACCACAAATCCCAAACTGTTTGATTTTCTGTGTACTGAATTGTTTACCAAAAGTAAACTTCTTTGAGTTTTATGCACATCATGTCTTTTTTAAATATTACTTTTCTAAAATTATAGTCCTACTTTAAAAAAATCCCAATATATCGCCTTATGCACAGTATCGAAATATATTGCAATATATCGAATCGTGACCCATGTATCGTGATACGTATCGTATCGCCAGATTCTTGCCAATACACAGCCCTAATACTGATGCACATTATTTTCCTCAGGATCCCTTTGTTCTGATGTTTTTTTTTTTTATTACTTTCTCTTTGTCCCTGGGAGGATCTGTCGTCGTCGTGATGAGTTTATAAGGAATATATTAAGAGCGTAAACAGTGATGTTACCGCGGAGATGAAAAATAAAGATGAAAAATGGTTTGAGGGGAAGAGAGAAAGCGTGACAGAGAAAGAGAAGACGGTAACCAAAGCCTGTTTATCAGTCGTATGATGCACAAGAAAAAATATTGTATCTAATTAAGTATGTGCACGGTTTCTTTACCTTTAAGCTTCAAAATACATTAAGTTGTTAAGTGTTAATCACTCAAAATGATTAAAGATAAAACTGAAGCTGTGAGGAATATGAATATTGCTTATGCCCTTGTTTAAGATGTTTAATTATGTATACTCAATGCATTGGAACTTACAGGGACATATGACAGCTGTTATTAAGAATGATTATAGGTTTACGTTTATTTGAGCATTGTTGATATTGCTCTGTTACAAACTTGTTCCCAGTTGAATTAAAGCCATTTCTTGCCCAAAAAATCAGTTTTTGAGAAGAACTGACTGTTTGCAACTGCTGTTTCAGAGTCAAGTCAATATTTTCTTTCTAAATGAAACATTTATTAGTAACTTTTAAACAAACAAACAAATAAATTAATTAATAAAAGTATTTTGAGGTCAGTATACAGTATATGCTGGGTAATGGCCACTGAAAATGTAACAAAACAGAAAATAGATTTTTTTAATTGTAATAACAGTTCATAATGTTACTGATTTTTACTGTTTATTTTATAAAATAAATGCCTTGTTGAGAATAAGAGATTTATGATATATATATATATATATATATATATATATATATATATATATATATATATATATATATATATTAAAACTCTCCAAACTTTTAAACAGTTATAAATAGTATATATCAGTAATTATAACTGGTTTACGATTTAATTTTATTTTCACATATTTACACACGCACACAACAATAACTTGTACACATTTTACTACACAATTTCTGAGACCTTACTTTCATCTTCATTCATCATTAGCGACCAACACAATTCTGTTTGTCAGATCATGCTAAAAGCTCTGAAGAAACCTTCATGCATATTGTGAATCAATTCAAGATGTCTTCTAAAGACAGGAGCTGATTGCTTGTCATCCAAAAATATACAAAAACATTTAGATAGCAGTTAGTTGGAAGTGAAACATACAGTCAAAAACCAGTACAAAAACAGAAAAAAACTGCTAAACCTGTTTAGCAGTAACATAATGTCCTCTGAAAGACAATCCCATCGGCACCATCTCAGTTCCTTCCCCAGAACCTCATCCACCAAGTCATGTTCTTTAATTAATAAAATGCTTCAGTTCATCACACGACTCATTCATCTAAATATGAATTTTGCTCTCAAAATAGGAAAACTATATATATTTAAAAAAAAAAAACAACAACACAAGCTCAAACCAACATTAATCTTTCTGACAATGGGATCCAGACCCTGGAAATAATCATCCCATATTATGAGCGGACTCATTAACTGATTCTCTGATACTTCTAAACAGAATGCCGGATGATCCGTTCATGTATCATCTTGAGGCTATGTCGGCCGTAACACAGTCGTGAGCTTGCAGAAGCCCACACTCATCACTAGAACCTTCCAATTACCCTAACAACAAACCCATCGCTCACATCGCCATCTTCCTTTAATTTGAGGCATCGTCAGATTAGCACTTGACTTCTTGCCTTCTCTAAATGGCATTACGGCATTTAGATACGGCAAAACCAGCACAGACACAAAACAGCCTCAGCAGATGACGTCTGATGACGTTTCAGCAGAATAAAGGAAAATTTGAAACCGTGCTTACCTGAAACGGCGAGAATATCTGATCAGCCGAGCAGCACATGAGGAGACAGAGAGAGAGAGAAAGAAATGGTGATTAGACCTCAGGTAATCAATCAATGTTAAATCATGACCATTAGAATTTAATCACCGTTAAATCTAATTAACTAGCCATTAAATTGACTTCTTCAGGTGGTCAGCATTCCTGCGATGAAAACTGTCACACAACTGCAGTGACATTAAAAAAAGTACATCAATTATTCTTTGACAAGAACTACGACGTTCAATGTAGAGGAACCACGTTAAAAAGAAGGCTGCTACTAATTATTCATGGTGGAATGAATACTTAATTTATTGAAATTAAACATTAGTACTCTGGAGCAGCCTTGTTTATGTCTTCATAAAAAGCTTAAAGGGATAGTTCACCCAAAAATGAAAATTACTTCATGATATACTCACCCTCAAGCCATCCTAGGTGTATATGACTTTCTTCTTTCAGACAAACACAATTGGAGTTCTAATAAAAATACCCTGGCTCTTTCAAGCGTTATAATGGCAGTGAATAGTTGATAAGATTGTAAAGCCAAAAAAAAAGCATCCATCCATTATAAAAATACTCCAACTGGCAACAGAAGGTTAATAACACCGTCTGAAGCGAAGTGATGTGTTTAAGAAAAATATGCATATTTAAAACTTAATTAACAGTAATCTCTAGTTTTGTTTCCTTTTGTCTTCTCTTGGCTTATATCAAAATTCTCTGACATTTTTCTTACACAAATGCACCGCTTTGCTTCAGAAGGCCTTTATTAACATCCTGATGTCATGTGGAGAGCTTTTTATGATGGATGGATTTACTTTTTTGGGCTTCAAAATTTCACTGCCATTAGAAAGCTGATAAGAGCCAGGGCATTTTTAAATATAACTCAGATTGTATTTGTCTGAAAGAAGAAAGTCATATACACCTAGGCTGGCTTGAGGTGTAATTTTCATTTTTGGGTGAACTATCCCTTTAATGTCATTCTACACATATGGATACATTTCTTTCCTGTTTACAAAATCAAGCTAATCGTATTTGCTGCAAAAGAACGGCTCTCCAAGTTCAGATGTTGAGAGGAATAAGCATGGAAATATGAATGGTTGACCGCTTGTGATTATGCAGATTGCATATTGAATTTTATGTGCTCATTAAAAGAGATGAAGTCAGTGTGCATCTGTTTGGGTTAGGGATAGTTTATGGTAATTATAATTAGCTGTATTTAAATTTTAAACCAGCTATACAGTCTCATCAGAGACAGTAAAGGTGATTCACATGGTGTTTGGGATGATGTTTCCACTCGACACCTTGTAAGTTTTTGTAAGACAAACAGGAAAGGCAGAACTTTATAAAGATGGATAGAAAAAACAATAAAATGATGGGATAACTGAAACAACCACCAGACTGTGAGATTTACTTCTTATACACACCAATCTGACCACACATACAGTCAGTTTGTGAGAGAAAGAGGAAACCGTAACCAAAAAAGCACTGACAAAAGAGTAAGAATGGCCTTTGGAGGGCAGGTGGATTGGAAAAACCCGGACATCGGCCATCGGGGGAATGTGAGAGTGTCAGTAATCAGGTGGATAAGGGTGAAGGGAGATGGACAGCTTGACATAAAGTATCTCTGCCAAGTTTCTGTGTGACACCTGGTCTACCAAAACTTGAGCCCAAAACACAGGGCCGTGTGCCCTGACACTGCAATTACCACAGCCATGATTGAAGAACAGAGCGAAAACTCACTGATGAGTGCACTGTGATGCATAAAAAACATCTATTTTGCTCATTTTGTGGTTTACAGCATAAGGTTATTCAGACAATCTGGCTTTATTTTGCAACTGGCACTGAAGCCCTTTGAGGTCCTATTCATCTCTTCATTCCAACCCGGAATCCTTTGCTGCATTGCCTTAAAAGTGCATACATCGGACTCATTTCTGTAAGACTGACAATCTAAAGCAGGGTTCGGCAACCTACGGCATGTGTGCCAACAGTGGGACACAGACGGATAAACGCTGGCATGCGTGCAATAGGGAAAACTGCATACTGACGTACATTTTGAGGTAATAACTTCTCATAGTCACACAGCCAGATATATATATATATATATATATATATATACTGTATAAGCATTATTTTTTAACAATTTATAAGAACAATTCAACAGCCCTTCAATTATTCATTATTTAACAAATTCTGTAGAAGTACTGTATGTATATATATATATATATATATATATATATATATATATATTTTTTATATTAGGTCAAAGTTCAGTTTGAACCTGCATACATGAAAGGCTATGTTCAGCACAATGGCAGGGGTGTTTAAGTCTTGACGGATATTTCTCCCATCACAAACCATATATTCACACATGCTGAGAATAAAGGAATTGACCCGTCATTTCTGTGATTGTGCTGCCATTTTCAGATGTTAATTCCATTTCCTGTGAACTCTCAAAGCAACTGATCACACACTGAGGAAATGGCTCACAATGCACAACAGGTGGTCTTCAGATTTACACAGCTCACAGAGATCAAGCCTCCAGAGCCAAGTGATTAAAAAATGAACACGTACTTCATTCCTCAACTGGGGTCACAACCCCTTGCTTGGAAAGTGTCACAGTCAGGAGGGATAAAAAGATGCTAAATGTAAATAACAAAATGCAACTAACCATATAATCGAGGATTCAAAAGTGACCTGATCAACCTGTCATTTTCCCTTAACACAATGGGGGAAATCAAGCCACATTTTGAGGAGGCGTGAAGGAAAACTGGTCACAAGAAATGATGGCAGGGCAAGAAACTTCAGTGCAAAGGTGGTTTTATTTACAGGGTCCATACTGATTTACAGTCTATTAACAGTGCACCAAAATGCATAACATATGTATAAGTGATATCTTTAAAAATAGACAAAAAAATGGAAAAGAAAAATAATATTTATAACACAGAGCTTTCCTGTTAAAACCTTCTACACAAACGGTAGTACACCCAAGACACTCGCAATGTTTGCCTCTACCTACAACCCCACACAGAACAGATTCGGTTCGGTATTTAAATCAAATGCCCCAGCCAACATGGACTCTAGGATATTTTTCCAAGGGTGACTATTAACACGATGCACTTAGATGAATATCAATAAACACAAGGCTCATACAATCTTCAGTATTATAACAGATAAACATAACCTTAAATATTCATCATATTATACTGTTTTTATTATTATTATTGATGTTAAGTTGGGTTTATGTATTCCCAACTCACCTCCAAAACAAGCAACATTTAAGACGGTCCAGTTACTGGAGCAATCATGCAGGCGCAATGCGGGAATTTGGTGACTTTCTAGCCCGTTACCGGAGTTTGACATTTGCTTCTGGTAACCTGGACTGTGACACCACACAAACAGAGCCAAGTGAACAATAAACAACGATATGTGCCCCTGGACCACAAAACATAAGGTTTTTTATTTTATTTTTTAAATTACTAATCAATTTTTTTTTTATATATTTACAGTAGGAAATATTACATAATATCTTCATGGAACATGATCTTTACTTAATATCCTAATGATTTTTGACATAAAAGAAATGTACATAAAAGATGTATTTTTGACTATTGCTACAAATATACCCCAGTGACTTAAAACACACATGTGCAGATGGTGGGCAGAGCGAGGCTTCATGAAAAACTAAAACAGTTGAATCAAATGTGCAAAGGCTTCAAAACAATTTGACACCCATCCCTATTGTGACACCTAGTGAGGAATGGTTAGTGTGCACACCTATGTTTGTTTTACCATTATTTAACTAGGAAGAGACTCATTGAGATTAAAAATCTCTTATTCAAGAGTGTCCAGCTCAGTTCTAACCTTTGGAACAGACAGAAGGAAAAGATCCTGGGAACAAAGATTGTAAGTCCCGATATTATTTACACTGATGTAGGTCAGAAGATGGGATGGAAGTAGACCTAAAATAGCCTTGTATATGATAAACCAGTGAAGTCTCCGCATTGATAGAGAAGGCCATCCAACATGTTCATACAATTCACAATGGTGAGTGAGGACTTTAAAACCAGTAATGAACCTCAAAGCTCCATGATATACAGTGTCAAGTGCATATAAACTTTGAGATGAAACATGTATGTATAAGACATCACCATGGTCAATTATAGACATAAAAATGGCAGCAACCAGTCTCTTTATAGATTCAAATGAAAGGCAGGATTTAATTCTGAAATAAAACACTAGTTTAAGTTTTAATCTTTTTTCTAGCTGCTGAATATAAAAGATAAAAGAAAGAGATTAATCTATTAAAATACCAAGATATCTGTATTTTAAAACACATTCAATCCTCGTACCCTGGGTAGTGAGGATTGAAAGCAGATTTGATTTGGATTTCAGATTTGAAAAAAAGCATTACTTTTTTCAAGTTTTAAATCATAAAGATTCTGTTGAAGCATGTTAAAATCAAATTGTAATTGGGAGAGAGCCTGGTCTGCGGTGGGTGCTGAGCATACAGTACAAAGCCATCTGCATAAAAATGAAAATTTTCTTTAGACACGTTACTATCAATATTATTTATATAGAGGCTAAAAAGCAGTGGCCCCAAGACTGACCCCTGTGGCACGCGTTTTGTTATTTTGAGATAGCGAGAGGTATTGCCCTCCATCTGCAGTTTGACAGTTTGTTCAGAAATTGTAATGTGTAGTTTTCAACTGAATGAACTCTTTGTGAATATGTCATTTTGGTCATGAAAAAATAAACATTAATAAAAGACATCATGCCACAACTGGAATTATTATTATTATTATTATTATTATTATTATTATTATTTATTTATTTATTTTATTTTTTTAAATATTATAAAGATTTATATTTAAATATATGAATTGTTCTGCTGTATTAACTCCACTTTTATACTTTGCAGGAGTTAGGTCCAGACAGATGTTCGATTGTATGGTTTGTTCCCAAAAGCAGATTCCGGACTCGAAACACTTGTGAAGCACCCCGATGCCTTGAATCGTCTTAGTCAAGTGACATGGGTGTTTCCCATGTCCCATCTGCGCTTCGGGATTTCGACACCGTGTCGAAACATCAGTTTCGCGTCAGCCATCCCTAGGTGTAGTTTACAAGTTCAATAAACACATGTAAACTTGTCTGATGTCTGTGTTTATTGTGGGATATTAAAGTAGGGTGCAGTAATTGATTGAATATGTGTGTTATGTATGCAACTGTATCATAAAACTAGCCCTTGTGTGCACCCATGGGTAGGAAACAGCAGAAAATTGGGGATAGTGGATTGTGTGTGGGTGACATGTAAGTGTTGTTTTGCGACTGTGACAGAGCCCTCTGTTACACACATCAATTGCCGTTCCTTTCAACCACACAAATTCTCTCCAACATATCCTTTCTCTTTCATCCCTGGCTCCCCATCACTCCTATTGGCAGAGCCATTATATTGGGTTGGCAGTGGCATCTGCGGATTTTGGCTGGCACCAGATGTTTCATCAAGATCAGCAGTGATTCCGAGAGGGCGAGGCTAAACTGCCCGTTTCCCACCATGAGCTGGCACCACAGTCAATGCAAAAGGTCTCTAACAGGCAGAACTGCCACCAAATGGGGTCCGCTGGAGTCCAGGAACACTGAGCGAGACAGAGTGAGGCTCAGTCCCATAGAACACAGCACCTGCTGACCACTGCATGGAGGCACAGCGGGGCATTGGGTGACCTTTGAGGATGGAGATCCATCATAGTTGCTGAGTACACAACACTAATGCATTACTTCAGAGAGAACAGTATTAATACACCATATACATACACATATACACATACTGTATATGTATATAGAATAGAGCTGCTGGAAGAGGGGTTGACAATGAAAGGGTCAACTGAATATTCTTTAAGCTGCTGTGAAATATCAAAGTGGATCATCTGTAGTTCCTGTTTGAGTTCACGATGTGGCGTCTCATTGATGTTACGGTGCATCATCATATGAATACAAAGACAGTTCTGATATTCAAACTGACTGTATTCATGACAGTATAAGCAAATCAGCCACGGCAACCTTTCAAATACATTTTCAAAGGATGTTTGAGAATCAAACGAATCCCAGTTTCAAAACGATACACAAAGATGCACCGTAATTTAGTCATTCAGAAATAAATAATGACTCTTGAAGCTGCAAGAAGCATAGGAGAATATTATCCAGAATGTGATAATTACTTAATTGCAGGTTTATAAATGAAAACACATGGAGATTTCCATGTCTGTGTGCTTTTCTTTTTTTTTGGCAATCAGAGGAGTTTCAGCTGAACGACTGCTTTAAGTGCATAGTTATGTAATCTCTCTAAATGACCCTGCATAACAATAATTAAGCAGCAATGTCATTGTTCACATTTCCCAAGGCCAAGGACACAGCGGCATGAAATACAACCACACACTACTGAAATGAGTCATGATAATAGCACTAATTAAGCTTACATACAATCACAAGATAACTGGAACTATCTTTTCCACTTCGTTTCATGGGTTTAATGGCCTAGCTATATAGAAAGTGAACAATTTGTCCTTTAAAATCATACAATGCACAAAAAACAAGAGTGGGTTCAACCACAGTATATAATATCATGCCACATTGTCACATACTAGAACATATTTTTACATTAATATAAATAAATACAGAGAGACAAAATACACTATATGGAGTAAAAATAAATGCCCATCTGTATTGAATAAAACTAGCAGTCCAGATATTCAGGAAAAATGACAAAACGAAAAAAATAAGAAACAAAACAAAACAAAAAGACAAAATCACTCAGAAATGCCTGTGCTGAAGACATAAAGATCAAATAAAGTGCTGTTTGAATGTTGTTGCACTACAGCAGAAGAGGGATGTTTTGCTAAAGCATCCTGGTCGTAAAAAGTGACCTTTTTTTAATAGTGTGGTTGTCCCTGCACTTTCAGAATCTGATAAATACACCTTCCGCAGTCATTACAAACCTTAATGGACCAAACTGTATTTATGATGAGCCCGCATCCCACATACTGATAACAAATCCCGCATAAAATGATTCATCAAAATGTCTAAGTTGTCAACCATAAACAAACCAATTGTTCACGTCAAAGCACCAGACTGATGTTCTCTTCTTATCATGGAAAAAAAATGATTTCACTAAAGCCGAAGAGTTGAACCGCATAATTGATTTGCTTTTTTCTGCCATCTTTCCATTTGCAACAGAAACATAATGGGTTTTGTGAACAACATTGCAAATTGGGAATTACATAAAAGTTACTGAATGACAAACAAACGGACTAGCGAGCAGACAAAATCTCTTTATTTATTAAAAGATTAGAGGAGCTGAAAAAAAGCAGAGGGGATCCAGATTTATGTTCGGTTTTCAATATCTAAACCGCATTAAACACAAACACACTTTGATTTCGGCAGATTTAATAGCTTGTGGGGAAACAGGTCTTGCATGTTCAAACATGCTCTGTTTAATTGTATTGACTTAGGCGCTACTTTCAGAGCAGAGGATATTACTTTTCAGGCCGCATCGAGCAAGACATGCCACATTAGTAGCAATCAAAACAACATTTCCATGAGATGTGCGGAGATGATGTCTAAGACTCTGTAGAAAAATCCACAGTTACATAAGAGCAATAGTGTTAAACTAAACAAACACACACACACACACACACACACACATATATATATATATTAGTGCTGGCCAAAAAAATATTTTTTAAAATCGCAATTAATTGCATGATTGTCTGCGATTAATCGTAATCACATTGCTATTCACAAAAGTAATAATGCATTCAAAAGTAGTGTATTGTGTACTTTTGTCATTTAAGAGAACTGCTATATAAACAAAAGTGCAATAACATTTGGTTTGCAAACACTTTAAACAAATATGGTGCTTTTTCACAATAGTATTCATTTTTCTTAAAATATTTCTAGTAAATCTTAACTTATAACATTAATGTAATTAAATTAAATACAAAACAAACTATTTGTCACTGCCAGGACATTAAAGTGTTTAAAGAAAATATTTTGTAATTTGTTATAGAAAAACAAGTTATGCTCAGAGTTCAGAGCCTCGGTCATAACATTATAACATGTATCTTCAGAGTAAAGACCTGCGTGATAACGGGCCCATCGCAACAGAGTGCGGTGCGGGAAAACAATCTTCTTAAAAATCATCGGAAATAACTTTTTTGCTGACTTCAAAACTCAGTAGCAACTATAAACAAGTCAGACAGGGAGCTTTAATTGAACGCTTTTAATTTTAGCGACATAATCTTTGGCAGTAATCCGCGCATATGAACGCACAGGACACATTTGCTGTAGAAGCGCAGCCACACATAACGAAAGTGTTCACTCAGATGAGAGCGCAAAAACAGCACAAAAATGAATGAAACACATCACTGCAGCTTGAGACAGGCTATAACTGTTTAAAAACATGGCGCATTAAAAACGTGAAGCTGAGCGCCAGTCAAAGTCGCGACGAAAATAGTGTGTGTGCTTATTAAAAAAATATATATATAGAAATCCAGGACGATATCTGTGCCATTTTTTCCCAGTCCTTCCAGAACTTAGTTGCTCTCCAGTGTGCCAGCTAAAAATGCCAAACAATGCCCACACAAATACAACCAAATAACATAAACACTGTACTTCTAAGCTCATGTATGGAATTCGGTGATTAAATTACTGCATTTTTTACTTTTTATTACGTGCATGTTTATGAACATGTTCCCAGGCTCACCACCACACACAGGCAGTGAGGAGAGGTTCCAGGGGAACAGACGGACAGGGCAGAGGAGACCTATTTGCTGGGGCCGCTGCCAGGTTCACCCACTGCTGGGACACATGGAGCATTTACTCTGACGGGGCTCCATCCTTTGATACCACCATGTACTTTTTCCATGATCTGAGGGTTTGCATATGTCAAAAAGGAATTAATGTGGACATTCGGGCCACATCACACCTGCACCAATTTGCCAGTGCTGGCAGATAAAGTCGGTCTCAGCTGGAACTTCCAGTATGCAAGCGTTATCAGTGACTGTCTGCACTAAAAGACTTGCAGCCACGTTAATGTCTCCATAATGTTCCTGCACTGATTAATTACGCTGACACTATAAGACAAAGCCCCAGACCAGAGACGTCTAAACTTTGCAATTGCCAAATCTAAAAGAGTTTATGAAATACCAAATTCCAGAATGGCGATGGCTTTCTCTTTCCTTTCAGAAAAGGCCTTCAGCTCCATCATTTTCTCAAACAGCTAGGTCTCTCTCTCTCTCTCTCTCTCTCTCTCTCTCTTGCTCTCTCTTTTTTCTCTGGTCTGTCCTTGAGGGAATGAAATTAGCCACAATGATTTACTCCTGTCATGTCTCCAGGGCTATTCTGCTTCTAATGGACTCATTTACCTTGTTTTAATCACAAATTCACAGCTTGGTTTCCTCAGTCCCTTGACGCACTACAACTTCCATTGCTTTGATGTCCTCTAGTCTGAAAATAGTGGGTTAGAACGGTCCCTCTCCGACCTAGCAGGAGTCATCTGCATGGGCTTGTATACATATTCAGAATTATAATGAAGAGGATATTGGCTAAGTTATAAATTAGCTCATCTTGTTTGTCTCTGCTTGTTCAAAGTCAATTCAAATAAGCTAAAATGAATAGTTGACGTGAGTTTGTTATCTCAATATAGAGACAGAAATTGTTGAAAGTGTCTTATGCAGGCTCACCAAGCCTGCATTTACTTGCACAAAAACACAGTAATGTTGTGAAATATTATTATAATTTAAAATAATCATTGTTTAGTTTAACATTAGCATGTTATTTATTCCAGTGATCAAAGCTGAATTTTCAGCATCATTACTCCAGTCTTCAGTGTCACATGATTCTTCAGAAATCCTTCTAATATACTGATTTGCTGCTCAAGACATATTTATTATCAATGTTGACGATTATTTGAATAGAAAGTTCAAAGAAACAGCATTTATTTGAAAGGAAAAAAAATCTTTGATCAGGAAAAATATTTAATTTATTTTTTTTATGTTTTAATCCCCTTTTACTGTCACTAATTCATTTTAAACAGTCCTGCTGTGTTACAAATGATTTTTTTTAAAAGTACAAATATTCCATTTAGCCTCTGAATATAAGTTCACAAAACTGCATGCATAATAATGATAAAAGAATTATGAAAATGTAATTTAAGGGGCTTTTAGATGAGATAAAGCACAGTTCTCACAACTGAACATTATTCCGTGAAAATGGTCTGATCAAGGCTGAACTACTTCTCTTGATGGCTGACTTATTCTGAACTCACATTTCAGCTTATGAAACAGAAGAACATGTACAATGTGGATGAGCGATGTTGATGCTCTGTGAGCACCACAACCGAATAACAGCTGCCTCTGACCTTTTTATGAAGCGGTAGGCTAGGATGCATGAAGGAAAATCTTTGTTTATGTCTCCTCACAACACAGTCGTTTTGGTAGTCGACAGCATTCACATGTTAGACATCAACATGATGGCTGAATAGAGGCATGAAGGGATTTTCTAAAGGATCCCAGTTAAGCAGGGGATCACTGCTAAACCAAAACAGCTTGTCAGCACTGGGCTGTATTTATACTCTTTCTGGAACCTTTATGAAGATGTCTGGCTACATTTCTCTCTTGTCTGGATTCCCAAGTAAAATATTTTTTTGTGGAAAATGCTTGATTTCCTTTAAAATAATGTTGTGTGGTTTGCGGTTTTCTTGTTCTACTCTAATGACTGTTCTTATAAAGCAGTGAAATCACTGACTGTCTGCTGGATAACTAACAATATTACAGATTGATGTGATGGAGTGAAAAAAAAGAAGGAAAGAAAGTGTAGCGGATCTGACTCGAATCTGAAAAAATTAAAGAGTCGATTAGGACTGTGGTTGAAACACGAACCGAATTCCTCAGTAAGGCAACAGGAAGTCATAAAACATTCTGTGCCACATGTCCCAAGCAAGATAACCAACGCTTTCACAGAACAGCTTTCAACATTAACACCACTAGAACAATTATTGACAATTTCAATTCGGAGAAGAGATTGTCAAATGTGTTGTTCGTAATTGATAGGCAACGCCGGACATCACATGTAAACACATGAGAGTTCTACACAAGATCCTTTGACTTCCCCCACCTAGCAGAACCAGACTGAAATTCCTAAGTGGGGGCGGGGGGGGGGGGGGGTGGGGGGGGGCTTTGAACCTCTGGTCTCCACAGAAATCTTGGTTGCACTTTATTTTACAGTACGTGTACTAACATGTACTTATAGTGTACTTACAGTGTATTTATCTAAGAAAGTTCTGGTAATACAAGGTAACTACATGGGGTAGGGTTAGGTTTAGGGGTAGGTTCAGGGTTAGTACCTAGTTATTACATAGTTATTGTAATTACTATAATAAGTACATAGTATGTACATGAGGAACAGGACTGTAAAATAAAGTGCTACCGAAATCTTTGTCAGATAATGGCACAGAAAACTGTCTTTTCTACATATATATATGGACGAAAATGAACTCAAAAAGACTTATAAATGAATATCAGTCCATCGCTTCACTCCATATTCATTTATATGTAACCCATACATTTGACTATCATGTTATAATCCCTTATTGTGTATGTCTTTTAATAACTATTGGATAGCTTAAGGATACATATTCATGTTTCATATGTATGTGCTTGAATCTGCTTGCTTGAAACAGTCATGACCATCAGTTATTTGTCAAATGTATCATATTCTTGTTATAGGAATCATGTCCAAAATTAGACCCTGCAAGAGCAGGAAAATTCGGACCATGTGCTTGATAAGATAACATATGATTTATGATACCCCCCGAGCCGAGACAATATCTGATTGGTCAAGACAACATTTGAGGTGTGGCCAAAAGGCCAGTTTAAATACTCAGGACACCATAAAATTCAGCTTTTAGTTTTTAGCTATGCTTCTTAGCTTTTACTATTATTCATGTTTACTTTTAGTTTTAGCCTTGCTTCTGCTATTAGTCATGCCTGCTTTTAGCTTTTAGCTTTGCTTCCTAGCTTTGCTTTTAGCCATGCTGTGCTAATTGATAGTGTTTTCACTATAGTTTGGATATTAATACCCAGCGCAGATTTGATGTTAAACGGCTCGTTCAGTGAATCGCAGGGCGTCTCAGTGATCAGCCGTGAAACAGTGATTCTGTTCAAATTCCCTTTAAAATCTTAAATGATTCCCTTTGAGCTAAATTGACCTGTTTCCCTTACAAAAGAAAGAAAGAAAGAAAGAAAGAAAGAAAGAAAGAAAGAAGTGTGTAGACAGGATGGAAGCAAGTACGAACAAAAATACTGTAATCATTTCTACAGTGGAAAAGTATGCAGGACAGAAAGAAAAGGCATGTGAACTCCAAACAGAATTTGTCAATTTGAAATACGCTTGTTCTGATGTTCCCTTGATGTACAGTATGTTACAATGAGGCAAACCTTCATTCAAAGATGACTTCAAATGCATTTTGGTACAACAGGGGTTACTGCAAATGTGGTTTCACTTCAGAAACAAGTTACTCCATTTATCCATTATAAATGTTCTTGGGAGATTGCCGGCAACATAAAACACCACATGACACGGTGTGCTTACAAATCCAGCTTGTCATCAAATACTCGGCAGCCTCAGCCAATCAGCAACATGAACATTTTTCTCTGTATTACAATGAATGTTTCACAAACACATTCTGAGTTGTTTTTAAGTCTTTTATCCATAGTTTTAAGCCAACTGCAAACGTTACAGTGTCTGTCATGTTTCTTCTGATAAAACAACAAACGTTTTAGACCTTGTATTCAGAAAAGACCCATTTTTACAGTACTTCTGGGATTCTGGAATATATATATACTTACATGCACACACACTGTTGTGGTCAAAGATATTTCACATACAGTAAAATATGTTTTCATACAGTCCACAAGAGAAAGTAATAGTTGAATTTATATAAAAAATAAACCCATTCAATATTTTGCATATGCTTGATTCTTAATATGATGTTCTTATCTGGATTAATTTTTTTTATTTTTTTTGATAGTTGTTCAAACAGTAGCCCTGAACAGTTAAACTGCCTACTGTTCTTCAGAAAAATCCTTCAGGTCACACAAATTCTTTGGTTTTCCAGCATCTTTTGCATATTAGAAGCCTTTCTAGTAATGAATGTATAATTTTGAGATCCATCTTTTCACACTGAGGTCAGCTGAGGGGCACATTCACAACTATTACACTCACACACACACACACACACACACACACACACACACACACACACACACACACACACACATATATACTGTATTTAAACATATATATATATATATATATATATATATATGAAGACAAGATCCCTTTTAAAGGATATGTTTTTCTTTTAAATGCACATTTTTATCAGGCTTCTACGTTTAGGTTCAGTTATTTATCTTATTGGCAAATGGCAAAGTCACATAAAAATGAAGAAATGCCAAAGAAATGGAAAGACAGTTATTGTATGCCTTATTTTAAAAAATGTCCAAATATATTTTCATATGAAACAAATTTGAAAAACCTCAAATCAGTTTCATTTTTCACCGGCTTTGATTTCTTTTATGAGTTTATTTTAATATTATTCTTTTGCATTTTTCCCCTTTGATGCAGTGAAAAAAAGACTTCTAGGTGCATAAAAAGTCATTTGGCATTGCATTTAAAACAGAAAAAAAGCAAAAGGAAAAGCTGTCTTTTGCCTTGAAAATCAAACTGCTCTATCTGCCTTCACACTGAGATAAACCAAGAGCACGCTGTGGAAAATGACTTCCCAGCATCCTCTTCCAAGCCACCTACTGATATCTCATATGTGTTTTTTTTTTCTTTTTTTTTTCTTTTTAAGGAAAAAGAAAACACTTAGAGATGAAGAACCACTCGGCTTTTCCCTCCTCTTATAAATGATTGAATAAGCACTTTAAACCGGCCGTCCCAACATGCCAGCTTAGATCTGGTCACTGCAATGAACAGAGATCTGACAGGACCAGCGACTGCCCATTCTGTACTTCAACCTTGATAGTATACGGACTCGGCAAGAACTACTGGAACATTTTAGCTCTGTGAGGTTTTGAGTTTTTTTTATATCAGTGGTGCAACTGCAGTGCCCCTAATTATAGTGTCTTGAATTCACCAGTATAATCATATAGTACAGCTCTAGCTTTGGACAAAGAAACAATTGTGAGAGAAACGTCCCTTGACAAGCACAAACCAGAGTTTGGGCAAGATTGTATTGTTCAATGAGAAGAACTAATGTGAAATTGGGTCCCAGTACTGTTTTTAGCCACTTTGTTTGATTATGTACAGTGATAATTTTTTTGTGACCATAGCAGAAAACCTCAGCTCTCTCTTTCAACAAACCACATTTCACTTCTCACACCAAAGTGAAGTTCTGTGGTTTAAGCAGGATGTGAGTCACGGGCGTGTGGTAAACAAAACAAAGAGCCAAAGCCACAACTCGAAACAACAGATCATCATTTTGTGACTATATACTTGGAGTCTTTTGAGAAATTCACATACAAATTACATAGCAGCATTTTGCCGTTTTGTACCGTTTTTAGTAACGGTATATGTTTTGGCAGCTGTAGCATCTCATAAAATGGCACCATATAAGGAGCAGGGCAAGAAATTATTACAATTGCTTCAATGGCAGTGTTCCAGGAGAGCACTTTACATGTTCATTAGCTTTAGATATTATGTACTGAACAAGACCATTAACACCTCAACGTACTTTGCCTTGTCCCAATACAGTAACTTGATTATATATATATATATATATATATATATATATATATATATATATATATTCCCCTTTTTGATAAATAAAACATAACATTAACATACTTTCATCTTTAAAATATCCATTGTGTTTTGTAACAATACAGTCTCCAATTTGGAATGCTATTTTACAAAAAAAAAAAAAAAATATATATATATATATATACAGTAAGAAGTAGTTGGTTGTTTGTATGCTTGTTTTATTCATTTATTTTGCATTTTTTTATTTTTAGTTTATTTAGCACTTACATAAAATGAACATACATTCTAAGTAATAAGTAATTTTATTCGTTTATTTAAATGTAAGTTTTCATTTAACTTCATTTTTATTTAATTTAATTCCGTTTTTATTAACACTAATGATATTTGGAGTTCAGTTCAATCACAGATTGTTTAGTCAATTTGTTTGGTGATTTAAAAGAGACCAGAGTTCCATTGACACAATATATCGATTTATAATAATAATAAAAAAAAAAAAAAAAGTTGCTTTGCCAAGGCATAACATAATCAATCAATAATTAAACATCAGGTAAATGCAATATGGTGGCAAATTTTAGTTTCTCATAGAAGTTAAATAATAGCACTTCTGATGTACCCAATTTTGTGATTTTACAGACTTGTACTCAGGGGCGATTCTAGGATTTAGATTTTAGGGGGGCTCAGCCCCCAATAAGGGTATGATTAAAAAAATATTATTTGACTATTAGGGTAGGGTGGTATGCTACTAACCTTACTGCAATCCACTATTCCATTTTATTCCCTGTATTTCATATATGGGAGTAGGAGTACTGACTGAGCCATATACAACACTGTAATAAAACAATAATTATTGGATGTGACCACTAGAAAATAGGGATTTTTTTTTTTACAATGAAGACCTCCTGATTCATTCACTGTACAAACACACGCACACATGTTTCCAGTACAAACACAACATTTTACTGTTTGCATTTCTATGCTCACATACAAACCTCAGATAGGAATTTTTTCCTTTGACGATACCACTGCTTTTTCTTATAAAATGTACAGGGAAATTGGCAGACAACTAAAACGATGTCAGGGTTCAATGACTGAAATGAATCTTGGGAACACAGTGGTATTGTGTGTGTGAGAGGCTGTCTACGTTCTATTCTCACCTGACTGTTGCTCAGCTGCAGACCTACTCCCGCACGACAAGACAAATGTTGTATATCCTTTTACAATGAAATATAAATTATTTTAGTTTTTTTAGCTTTTTAGCCTTTATAATCAACAATACGGTTGGATATTCATAAAGTCACCCCATGAAAATTGATGTCATTTTAAGTATTTTAACTAACCAGCTAATATTCATTAAGAATATAGACAAACCATGTATTAATGTAATTGTCTATTGGCAATATGATTAATCTGTTCTATATTTATTTCTATTTATTAAAAATGACAACATGAATTATCAATTTGCCACTTCTATAAATCAAGTACAAATCTAGTATAAATAGTATAAATCAAGAAAATCAAAAATCCCTTTACTCTACAGTACGCTTACTCTAATTTATGTATCATGACACTCCTCCTGATTCATTATTACTTAATACAAAACTATATTTAATAATACAAAACAAAATAACTCCACATTCTCTCTCTGGGCCATCTAGTGCTTTCAGACAATGATGTGTGTCTTTAATCATTTCTGTGCATGGCTGCATAATGTAATGTCAAAATACATAATAATATGTCTGTAATTTTAAAAAGTAAATGAAAATAAATCATGATCGTTTTCTGAATCTAAAGTATGTTTTCATGGGTTTGTTAATCACTTCATTTTTGTAGGAATAAAAAACAACTATCACACTGAAGCTGAAGGTGAACGCAGCGAAACGTATTGGTATTGGATGAGAAACCGAGCCGTCCCGTGTGCTCCCAATGCTCCAGTAACATTACATTATGTAAACTGCAATGCATTTATGACAAAGAACTGCACCGATGCAGATGTAATATCATAGCATTAGCAATCTATCAATAAATTCACGCACACACGACACACACCTTGTGCTCTCTGATGTTCGCTCTGCTCGGCGCCCCTGCAGATTAGTGATGTGTCGTTCGTGAACGAATCGTTCTTTTTGAACGAATCATTTTGGTGAACGAACTGAAAATGAACGAATCTCTAGAAAGAATCATAATTTCCACCACTACTGCAGATTGAAAAATGCGCTAAATCCAAGCAGACTCAGATAAGGGGAGGAGCCGAAACTTGATGCAGCTTGCCGCCGTTTCAAATGAGTTTTTTTAAAGGGGACTGAAGCGATCAAAAATGTATTAATCAAATATTTTTTAGGGGGGCTGGGCAGAAGTTTAGGGGGGCTGAAGCCCCCCTAAAAAGGGCCTAGTGACGCCCCTGCTTGTACTTAACAAACAGATCTCAAATTCCAATATGATTATCCAGGATCTACCTAGACAGATTAAATGAATAAATGCCTGGCTATCTGAAGACTAGCACCATTAAAACAGACATCTACAGTAAATTGTTTGTCCGGCTCTGCTTTAAAAGCCACAGTCAGATATTTGTGAGGAAAAGCAAAGATCTCTTCCTGAAGTCTTCTTTAACCCAGCATCACAGGTTCGTGTTCACAAGTCGGCACCCTGCACGACGGAGTCAGAAATAGATCATGTGAAAGATGATTAAACATGGATAAGCTGCAGTGTCACGCTGGACCACTTCATACCTCACACTGAGAAGATGAGAGGAGTGAGGCAGAGAGAGAAGCTTGGTCAATAGAAAATAAATAAATTAAAATCACAGCTCGGTCAAAGGGAGACTAATAGGCAGTTTCAGATAACTACATAACCGCTCCTCGTTCTGTTAGACGAATGTAAGCTGATGATTAACAGCCGAATTGTCTCTTTGTTAGCATAAGAAACAATCAGCATATCTGAGCAATAAATCAGCAGAAGGCAGCTCGGATTCAGCCCGAGGGACGTCAGAGGGAAGAAGGAGACGTAACCTAATGATTGTTTGTGTCGTACAGCACTGCTGCTGAGAAGAGTTTTACAAATCCGTGGAATGTGTCTCAGAAAACCTGTTTACACTGGGTGATAATGTACAAATTAATAAATAAATATATATATATATATATATATATATATATATTTTTTTTTTTTTCCTCCTTTTCCCCTTTTTTGTTTTTAATGAAACCTAAAGTGTTCACCCTAAAGTGAACATTTGCTAAAATTGTACCAAATTTACCCAAATTTGGAGTTAAAGAGTTTGTTTCTTCATTTAAACAAATTTCAAGAAATATAGCATAACCTGCTCACCAATGGATCCTCTGTGGTGAATGGGTAAACAGCTGATAAAAACATCACAAAAATAATCAATCCAGACATGTTTGATTTCAAATCAGTGCTTCCTGAATCAGTAGAGAAATATGCACAGATCAAGGCATTCATATGGATTATGGACTCATATTTTGGCCAGAAACCACAGTTAAAAGTTAAAATGCCTTAAAGGGATCCCTGGCTATTAAGATATGTATAGTTTAATATAACATAAATTATGTCTCTAATTGAAATATGTAACAGAAAACCCGTGAAAGATGTGTTATTTAAAAAAATCGACATCGTTTTAAAACTATGGGGGGGGGTGCCATTATTTTATGTGCACAGTGCATTCTGCATTGATGACGTCAAATGCACTCGGCGACATACTGGCACTTTTGGCTTTTTTCCTACACTTTAGCCCTGATACCTTTGAGGTTTTTAGTGGATCACAGCTACTGAAACAGCTTACAAACGGCTGAGATGAGAAACACTATGCGATCATGTTAGGATGTAAACATGCCAACGCTAATCATGATGTTGCGGCCGCTGGAGGAGTTTCTCAGCGTGGATTTCCCTCGAGATCCAGGGCGTTTAGACTCATTGTGGGGAAAAAATCGATGGCACGGCATTTGGTTTAAGCCTATACTTATATCCATCACCACCTGTAAGCTCTTTCAGTAGCTGTAGTCCTCATATCAGTATTTTATTTTTTCAGAGTTGTATATTCCGAGTTGTGTTGCGGTAAAAACATCAACAGGTAGCAGCAGTAGCTCACAGAGTGCAACCATTTTACGTCATCAGAATAATGGCGCCCCCCATAGTCCAAAATATGTATAAAACTATGTGATTTTTTAAAATAACATACATTTTTCACGGGTTTTCTATTACATATTTCAATAAGAGACATAATTTATGGTAAATTAAGCTATACATGTCTTAATACCCAGGGATCCCTTTAATGAATAATTTGTTTCTTACAAACACGCAGCTTTTCCACTTCAAAAGACAAAAAATGTATAGAATCCGTGTATCATTCGTTCTTTCGTTTTTCTAATTGAAACCAAAAATGGAAAATGATTGTCTGGAGTCGTGTGAATTACTTATGGATTTATCCTAATGTTTTTATCAGATGTTTGGACTCTCATTCTGACGGCATCCATTCACTTCAAAGAATCCATTAGTGAACAAGTGATGTAATGCTACATTTCTCCAAATCTGTCCTGATAAAGAAACAAACTCATCTATATTTTGGATGGCATGAGGCTGAATACATGTTCAGGGAATTTTCATGAATGCTTGAACAATTCCTTTAAAGCAGCACATAACTAACAAAGCTCGATTGTGGGAGCACTATGTATGATTGACAGGTGAAAAGTCAGTCCCTCGCTGTTGTCATCCATTTTTATACCACAAATGTGATAAAGTCGCATATGTTCCTGATTACATCTCAATATGGTTTGAGTGTTCACATCACAAAACATTATGCCAGTACTAGCGTTGACCTTGTCTCACAGATCTTCATACCAGATGTAAACGTCAAGCTTATAAGAAAAGTGAGCCTCCTTTGGATAAACCCGAAATCCTTTCAACTTTCTGCAGGAAAAAGTGAGATTCAATCTGTCTTCCCTCAGAGGAGACTCTAACTGACATTTTGACATGATCCAAAAAGCTGATATGGCAGGAAGCAAATCGCAAATCTGTCAATTCAAATTATTTCTAGGTCTTGTGGAAGGTGAAAAAAATAATATTGCTAATTAGGTATTCAACCGATAATTCCAGCTTCTAAACTGAAGTAAAACTGAAGACTTTTCATTGGACTGCTCAAGCTCTAGCTGTAGTGAACACCAAAGTCAACAACAACCTAATCATCAGTTTTTACAGCAAATAATAGCTGTACTGCACTTGTATATTTCATATTTTTATATCATAGTAATTTCAATGGCAAAAAAAAAAAAAAAAAAAAAAAATCTTAAAAAGCATTAAAAAAGTGACCTTGTTTCCTTTAAGTACAGTGGAAGAATACAGTATATTGCTGAAGCAGGCCTGGTTAAACTGTCTGTTGTGATGGGTGTGTAATTGCAGGAATTAATGCGAGATTAGAGTGTTTTAACACAGCAAGGGCGTGAAGATGACAAACCTCTCGCTTCCTCCTCCTTGCTGATGCCTCTCTGCATGGAGTGCCATCATCTCCATTAAGAGCAGTAAGCACTGAGCTGGAGCATTGTCACCCATATGCATAGATCTACACTCCATAATAACGCTTGCACATGCATGTGAGCAGTCCAGGAGAATTAATACAGCAGAAATATTCAATATATTCATACATGGATATATATATGCAAACAAACTACCATAATTTTTGTAGCATAAACTACTTTTTGAAAATAATACAGTAGTTACCTCCAATACAAGTATGAAATGCACTCGGTATATTAGAGTTTTTAATCTCAGCTACTGAACTCTAGTTCCTGCACAGTGATTGTTGGCCTCACTATGGCTTGTTCGAACGGCGTTCTGAAGGACGACCTTCTCTTGGTGATTAGAAAGAGCTTCCAGTTCTTGATAACTGAACCAACAGAGCCCACTGGGAGTTGAATCTCTCATGCTGTTTGTTTACTTTCTCTCTGACTCCTCTGGAATGCTCTTTCTTTTTTATTTTCACAGCTATCTTTAAGATTCACATCTTGAATAATAATTCTCTATCCATGGGATTTTATTGAGAAAATGAAAGTTATTTTAATGATTCACAGGTAGATGCCAACTCTTGGCAATTGCGGCGTCCTTTGTGTGTAAAGCTCCTCGGGGAATAAATATTTATGCCAACAGCACTTGATTTTTATTTATTCAGAATATCTGAACAAAAATAATGTTAATGAGTTTCCATCTTTAGAAAAAAATCTAATAAAAACAAGAAATCTGAATCTTCAGCCACTAATGAGGTAATAATGGTTTTAAAAATGTGAAAGATTTTCTAAAATCATACTCAGAAGAAGCACAGTAAGATTTTAAAGGGATAGTTCACTCTAAAAATTTAAATTCTGTTATTATTTACTCACCATCAAATTGTTCCAAACCTGCATGAGTTTCTTTCTTCTGCTGAACATAAAATAAGATATTTTGAAGAATGTTGGTAACCATATATTTGTTGGTAGACACTGACTTCCGTAGTATTATTTTTTTGTTTTGTTTGGCTATGAAACTCATACAGGATTGGAACAACTTGAGGGTGATTAAATAATGACAGAATTTTCCTTTAAGATATCTTAAATATACAATGCATGTGGTGGAGGTCACAAAAATATGTTGTGAAAACCTAAAGATGAAAAATAAGTAAATAAATAAAATTCTCCTGGACCAGATTGTGACTAAAACAAGAAAATGTTTTCCTCTCTCAGATGCCTGTATGCCGTCATGGTGTAAACATGTTAACTTCTTAACCATCTAAATCGATTGCACACTTGTGCCCATGAAATATGAATTCATTTCTGTTTCCAAAGTCACAGAGTTTGGATGTTTATCAACAATACATCTGTCAGTCTCTCTTCCTCTGCACGCTCACGGATGTAACACTTGAGACCGTGTGAGAGCAGACAGGTCAGGGGTTCACTTCTCCAACCCTTTTCATTTTTACTTCAATATTGAGCTGTATTCTTCAGGAGAAAATCGGATCGCATTGCCCACTCTCCAGCTCTCTGCTTCTCTTAGAGTTACACCCACTTACACAGAATACAAGCAAGGTTTTCGGCATGGGCAGTTTGCAGGGCTCTTTCATGTGATGGTGTGAAAGACCTGCGGAAAAAAGACCTGCGAAAAAAAAAAAAGAAAAAAAAAAATATATATATATATATATATATACAATATATATACATTTTTACAAATTAAATAGCAAAAATGTTCTAATTAAAATACCATCTACTACTGCTACTACTAATAATAACAATTTGATATTTAAATTATAGGTATAATGATAGAGAATACAGGAAACTATAGGGGAGAAGAGGGGCTCCACTGCACAGCATGTTGGACCACATGCACTACAAAGCAGGTTACGTCCACAAATGCCTTAACAGAAAAACAGAAGCACAAAGCCTGCATCAAATAGTTCTGAAAACAGTGTTCAGAAGTTATTTGTGAGAGGCCAGAACTGCACACAGGAGATCAGATTCACTTTCACCCCGTACCTCGAAGTCTAGTATGGCAGAGAATACTAACAAATGTTCCTCAATCCAGTTCTTTCCTCATGCTCTGTCGATAAAGGTGTGTTAGAAAGAACACAGAGTTGCCACTGGCTGAATTACATTATTGACTTGACGTGGCAGTGCAAAATGTCCGAGCAGTGAGCACCGCTGCTGTTTGCCAATGATCAGAGCTCTGTTCTGTGCGAATCCAACAGCTATCGATTTGTCTATTCACATTCTTTGCACTCATCTCACCTTCAGCCCCGTTCCTCTCAGATGAGGCGGATCCTGCCACGACAAACGCGTGGATGTTTAATAGATAATCACTGTGCAATCACAACATTCCAGTCTGAGGTAAATACCAGAAATCAGAACGGCGAAGCAAAACCGAACTCTTATCTACGTCGCCTTATTATCTCCGTCAGCTCAGTTAATTACTAAATTAGCCCAGCTATGAACCCAGAGTGAAGGCCCGCTGTAAGGCTCACGTTTGTCTCCCTCGAGGCTCCACTGTAGATCTTATTTTCTTCTAATGAAGATATGATTCTGGCACTTGGCTAAAGGCTGGTGTGTAGAGACCGGGCTGATCCACTTACCAAGCACTGCCCAATGTATGTCAGATAATCTGCAGCACTGCGCTAACCGCAAATGAGCCTATTCCAACATCTGGGTCCCACTGGGAGTCTAACTTATTAGTGTCTGCTGAGTGCTAGTTCCAAGAAGGCGACATGCAATCAGTCTCATGAGGACCCAGTGTGTAAGACCTCGTGAGGAGATACAAGACCTTTTGTAGAACACTTGCTGAATTAAAGTGTTCAAAAGTGAAACTGTATTGATTTCACCCTGTATAAGCAAAAACAAAGGGTTAAATTATGTTTTACTTACAAAAATAAAAAGAGGGGGGAAAAAGGCATTTTAAAATGTGTATTTTTTACATGAATTAAACAAGTTTTAAGTATGTGTGTTTATTTGACAATTTGAAACTTAATTTACATTTATAATAATAATAACAACAATAATAATAAATGTTATGTAAATAGAAATCAGTCAAAAATCAGTCGTCAAATAGATTACATAAAAGTTTCATGCTTTTAAATGCTTTAAAAAAATACATAATATTAAATTAATTTAAAGGCAATTCAAAAATGAATTATGGATTTTGTTACATGAATTAAATGCGAGACAAATGTTTTAATATCTGTGTTTATTTGACATTTTGAAAAACCATTTACATCTATAATAATAATAATGTTATGTAAATAGGAATCAGTTGCAAAATGCATTAAGGAAAATTCTATAAAATATTTACACTTTTTAATTATTTTCAAAATTGTAAGTCTATTTAGTTACATATTGTAAAATCAAATTCATGCTAAGTTTTAAATGTCTATTTATTTGACTACTACTACTACTAATAATAATAATAATAATTTTTAATAAAGAGTTAAAAGGTTGGAAGATAAAATATATTAAAATAAACGTTTAAAAATGACATAGTATAAGTTATACTGATTCAGTTTATTCAGTCTGTTTATTTGAAACGTTATTTACAATAGCTACATTTATTGTACATTTATAAATTGATTATTGATTGTGAATTGATGAATAACAACAACAGCTGCTATTATTACTATTATTATTGTTATTATTAGACTGTGTAACAACTTACTGAGATCTTTTAGGTGATCTTTTAAGTGAAGAACTCTCAGTCTCATTATTTTTGCTTGCAGCAATCGAGGCGTCTTTTTCAGTGATTCACTGCTCTTTACAACCCACAACGGGCTCCTCAAAAATCAGCAAAAGCATTGCAATAATTTCCTAATAAACAATAATGAATGTTGTTCAAAAAGAGAGGTCAGATATCTGCATACACAAATGCTCACGCCACAGCTCGCAATAAAGTTCGTCGGCAGAAATTCATATGTCTGAGACTCCTCCAGGAAGATAAAACTCAATCAAAGCCTTTGTTGACTAATAGCCGCCTGTGACTGAATCCTCAATGTAAACGTGTCAGCTCAGGGTCAGCCACAAGGATTCTCTGTAATTGGCACCACTGAATAGAAGGCCTCGTCAGGGAAGCAAGGCTTTATTTCCATAGAGATGACTCATCTGTTGCTATAGTTTCAACACGACTTAGTGCCTGTTCTTAAGACTGAGAAGAAAATACAGCTAGTGTCCCTGAGGAGGATGCCTTCTGAAGATGACGGCAAAAAAGCAAATATGTTTGCTCTGTCGGAGCTGGGGACAACGCATATAAAAGTCAGAGGCTTTCAAAGATTCAAAAGACCAAAGATGAATACTTTGATAAGCCAAAGCAACATTTTTTTTTTTTTTATCAATATGGCTGATTCTCTAGATACAGTTACTAGGCAAAGCTAACACCCATAGTGTGGAAGAAAGAAAAGAAAAGAAAAAAAAGTCTTTTGAAAGCCAAACTAGAAATTAAAACAAAAAAATCTAGATTTAATCGACATTTCAGAATGTCACAATTTCATCTCGATCTCAGAATTCTTGATAACATTTTCAGTACCACAGCTAAAAAAAAAAAAAAATAATTTCTTTAAAACTGTTAATTTAGTTTGATAAGTTCATTTAAATCTTTCAAAACTAAAACAAAACTAAATATTAATTTGTTAAAAAAAATATTTAAAATAAAATAAAAAACTGAACATAGCTCCCAAATGTTATAATACTATAATAACTAATAAAGACCAAATAAACTAATTACAAGGAATATAAGAAATAACATTAACAATTATGGAATGTAGTCCCTGAAATAAATAAATTAGGGCTGTCAGTTGATTACATACATTTTAAAAAATTGTAAAATGAATTACCTGATGTTTCGATTAATTATTCTAAATCACTTTTTACTGTGAAAACTATTTAAAGCTATTTTTGTGTGAAAATGAGAAAGTATAGAGTAAATATTACAAATAGTAGCTTTTTATTTAGAATATTTGTTTGATTCGACATAAAATTAATTACTCAAACATTTAGGCTATAACATAAAACTATGGAACATAAAAGATAATTGGAAAAAAATCTCACTTTTAAGTATTCAAAATACCTTCTTTTATGCTTCAAAAAATAAAGCTTTGAAAGGACATGAGGGTGAGTAAATGATGACAGATTTATTTATTTATTTATTTATTTATTTATTTATAAAATAAGATTATAAATAATAAACTAAATCTCAAACAGCTGATTCATTCAGGAATGATGTAAATGGCTCACTTTATGAATAGGCTATTGAATCATTGATTCACAAGATTGCTCTGTTGCTCAGAGATGCAAAAAAATAATTGCTATGGCTTTAAAGGTTATTTGTTCTCTGCAAAATTGAGCAAAAATACATAATATTGTGTTTAAATTATAACACAATACCAACTTCTTATTTACGGAGCTGTTGTGTAAATCACATTTAAACTTCAAACTTCTTCTGACAAAATCAGAACTTTATAATGTAACACTGCTCTCACTGCTTGTGTGATATCACTTATCATGCGATATGAGACATAAACAGATAGGGGCATTTTTTTTTGCACCAATATCTTGAATTTTAGGGCATAACTGCATTTATGGAGTGGTTGCCCTGCATCATATTTGTCAACAGTCAACTCTATGAAATGTTATATGATATACAGATCTGGGGGCGGGGCCAATGCATTAACTGCATTAAAATAATGACGTTATTTTTAAATAACTAATTAATTAAGTTAATGTGTTAAACTGTCATCCCTAATATAAATCATTAATAGTTTTCAGTTTTCAAAGTTTTAAATTGTTCATTTCAACAGCCAGTAATAAAGTTTGAAGTAAACTAATTACAAGCAATAGAATAAATAATAAAATAAAGATATATTAAAATACAAATATAAAGTAATACAATTATATATTTTAAAATGATTGAATAAATGAATGAATGAATGAATGTTTAAATACACTTAACAAATTGTGTATACATAAAATAAATAGATTGTCCATATAAATTATGTATGTATAAACTAACCAATCAATCAATCAATAAAACGTCCAAACACTGAGTTCAAACTAATGTCAAAGTTTGAAATTCTCGATATGAGTGAAATGAAACTACGCTCAAATAATTCCTTATTTAACAATTCACTTCTGCTAATGCCCTGTGTGCCATGTATCCAAAGGTGGCAACAAACAAACTAAATGGAAATGGAAATCAATGCTTCATCATGACATAATTAGAGAGGAACAAAGCCACGGGAGTTAAATGAGGACGTGATAGGTCAAACGCTCAATTGAGGAATAAAGATCATTGATATTCAGGTTTGTCAAACGCCTCATCATCGCGTCTGGTTGCCTCCCACAAATTGCTGGAAAACACGGCGGTTGCTGTTTAATAGGCATAGGGGACGCAGTCAAACAAATGGAGCACGAATGTCACACTGGGCAAACCCAACAATTAAATACTGAAGTCATAATCAAAACACTGGTGATAAGCAAGAAGCACATATAGGGTAAGTCTGAAAATGTCACAGTATTTATGACCGAGCTCAGACGTTTGCCTTGCCTTGATACAGGGAGATATAATTGCATTTGAGCTTTGTAAAGGAAATGGAAACCGATCTCTGTTGATGTTTAGACCACTGGGTGAACTCTTCATTACATGGTTATTATAATTCATAAGGAAAGCAGGCTTAGAAGAGTGTTTGAGAGATTAGCTAACGACACCCGGCACTTCGCCCGCACTGATCCGTAATAAACTGACTGAACGGAAATCTAGAGCCATTAATGATGTTGATGCGCCTGTTTCCCAGAGTTCTCCAAGGCAATGTCTGGCATGGAAGCGTTTCCCTTCGGAAATAATAAAATAAATAAAAGAATTAAACACTGAAAGCTGCACAGTTAAAACACTACTTTGATTTCAGAAGACAGAAGTGTATCATAACAAAAAGAGTCATTCATCATTTCTTGATTTTAGTTAATTTTATGAGCATACTAACTGAGCCACTGCAGAATTATCCAAGAGGTCTTGGTTTCTATATCACTGCAATTCTTACAAAATAACCTTGGTTACTGTCACTCACTCCGATTAACTTTACAGAGTTGGAAATTTCTATAAAGAGCACTACTTAAAGCAAAATGCACTTCTAAAGTAATTAAAAATGATTGTGATTGAGTATTATCATGTGGATTAGAATGAATTGTGTAATACAAAGCATTTTAATCTGTTTCTAAAAAGAATTTAAAGAAAAAGTACAAAGACTGCAGTGGCAATTAGCATTACATATATATCATTATATAATTTAGCTTATGGTTTTAATTGATCTTTTTTATGTTTTCATTTGTTTTAAGTAATAATTTCATTTATTTGGTAATATTGTGCTATATATATATATATATATATATATATATATATATATATATATATATATATAAAATATAAATATATACTGTATATATGTTTTTATATTTCTAATGTTCTAATTTCTTATTTTATTTCAATTTCTGTTTTAATACTTGCTGTACGTGAACTTTATTTAAACTTTTCTTTCTTTCTTTACAAGATAGTTCACAAGGTAACACTTGTGTATATGATTTATACTTTATTTCAGCTATATTCCAATGAAAAAAAGTTAGTTTTTGTTAACAATAGCATCACTGACAGTGAAAGTTTGTTTGATAAAATAAAAGATGGCAACGGCAAGGTAGGATTGATCAGTAATGTTTTTTTTTTTTTTTTAAGGCTGGGCTTAACTAAGAAAAGTAAAGGGGTCATATGATGCAATTTCAATTGTTCCTTTCTCTTTGGAGTGTTACAAGCTCTTGGTGCATAAATAAGATCTGTAAAGTTGCAAAGACTAAAGTCTCAAATCTAAAGAGATATTCATTATCAAAGTTAAGACTCTTCCACGCCCCCCTAAAATGCCTCATACAAACACGCCCCCACAGGTCTACGTCACCATGTGGGAATATTTGCATAATGCCGCCCAAATATTCATGCAAAGAAAGAAGACGTGGTTTCAGTAACCACAGTTAGTGTTGAAGCAGCCATGTCAGTGAGATGCTGTGTGTATCTAGGCGGAAACAAAAGCACTTTATTTTGCCTTCCGAAAATAGATTAATTTAGAAATCTTTAAGATCACTTACAACAAAACAGCAACACATTTTATGGACGACCGTTTCATGAACCTAGGAGAGGAGGTAATTCTGACTATGCTATGACAATATGGTGCTTCTGTATCAGCTACTGTAAGTATGTTTTGTTATTAGTTTAGGTATTTGATATTGAATGTTCAAATGCGTAGTTTTGCGCGTTGTGTGTGTTTGTGAGAGAGAGAGACAGGGTCACACAGTGGAGGCAGCTTTCAAAATCGTCCGTGGCTTCTGTACTGCAAACACATACGAGCTTCATCACTGTCTGTCATGTCACTCTGTTCCCCTATCGGGCTTGAACTGATGGTAAAACTAAGGACATTATTAGCTGTCTTTACATTTATTTTGAAAGATAAAGCTCGCAATTATGGAAAGGGACATTACATTTCCGACGAGTGCTTGCGGTGTTCAGCCAATCACAATGTTCTGTGTCATTTGGCCAATCAGAGCAGACGCTTGTCGGAATGAGGGACTTTGTAGAAAACGACTCATTTGAGAGGCGGTGCATACAATAGGACCTACAATAATGTACAGTATTTGAAAAAGAATGTGTTTTTATAACACTAAAGCATGTCAACATATTCTGTTACACCAAATACACAAAATAATGATCTTTAAAAAAGCATCATCTAGCATGATCTTAGTGCTGCGTTCGACACCATAGATCATGACATACTCATAGATCGATTACAAAACTATACAGGTATTCAAGGGCAGGCTCTAAGATGGTTTAGATCCTACCTGTCCGATCGCTACCATTTTGTTTACTTAAATGGAGAGTCATCTCATTTATCATCAGTAAAATATGGAGTGCCACAAGGATCCGTCCTAGGTCCCCTTCTATTTTCAATATACATGTTGCCCCTTGGTAATATTATTAGAAAATACGGAATAAGCTTCCACTGTTATGCTGATGATACTCAGCTATATATTTCAACGAGACCAGATGAAACTTCCCAATTATCTAAGCTAACAGAGTGTGTTAAAAATGTAAAAGATTGGATGACAAATAATTTTCTCCAATTAAATTCGGATAAGACAGAGATATTAATTATTGGACCAAAAAACAGTACACAGAATCTTGTAGATTACAATCTGCAACTAGACGGATGTACTGTTACTTCCTCTACAGTCAGAAATCTGGGTGTTATATTGGACAGCAATTTGTCTTTTGAAAATCATATTTCCAATGTTACAAAAACTGCATTCTTCCATCTTAGAAACATTGCCAAGCTACGAAACATGTTATCTGTTTCTGATGCAGAAAAGCTAGTTCATGCATTCATGACCTCTAGACTGGACTATTGTAATGCACTTCTAGGTGGTTGTCCTGCTTCGTCAATAAACAAGCTACAGGTAGTCCAAAATGCAGCAGCTAGAGTCCTTACCAGGTCAAGAAAATATGATCATATTACCCCAATTTTACAGTCTCTGCACTGGCTACCTATTAAGTTCCGTATCTGTTACAAATTATCATTACTTACCTATAAGGCCCTAAATGGTTTAGCTCCTGCGTACCTAACTAGCCTTCTACCACGCTACAACCCATCACGCACCCTAAGGTCACAAAACGCTGGACTTTTGGTAGTTCCTAGGATAGCAAAGTCCACTAAAGGAGGTAGAGCTTTTTCACATTTGGCTCCCAAACTATGGAATAGCCTTCCTGATAATGTTCGGGGTTCAGACACACTCTCTCTGTTTAAATCTAGATTAAAAACGCATCTCTTTCGCCAAGCATTCGAATAATGTATCTCTTAAATTGTGAGTGTAGTTGCATCTGCATTTTTATTCTTTAGCTTGGGTTAAACTAATTTTACTTTGTTGGATCAGCAGCTATGCTAATGATGTCTCTATCTTGTTTCTATGTTTTGCCACGGGATTTACATCCCGTGGTAACTAGGATTTACACAAGCTCCAGTCTGGATCCAGAACACCTGAGAAGAGATGATGCTGACCCTCAGAGGACCCCAGATGATCCTAACCTTGAATCAACAAACAGAACTAACAATTATTGCTACATGTGTGACTGCATCATATAATTACTATTAATTAATAATATTGATAGTTCATCATCTAGCTGACTACGTCTTGTATTATTATTATTATTTTTATTTTTCTAAAATCCTGTCAAACGTGCACAAACTACTAGCTACTACTAAATATTGTAGAAACATAATTTTCTGTAAAGTTGCTTTGTAACGATTTGTATTGTAAAAATCGCTATACAAATAAACTTGAATTGAATTGAATTGAAAATCTGACCCCTTTAATAATGAATGTTAATATATTTAAGATATATGTACTTCCACAGTAAACAGCCTCAAGCTATTTACTTTTTGTAAAAAAAAAAATATTAATTAACTTATTTACAGTGTAAAACAAGTGAGCATTCCCTGAAGCCCTTATGCAACTCATTCATCATCTGTTGATATTAATTTCAATACATCCGTGTTGGTTGTTATTAGTCATGTACCTCAGGGTGTATCTTATGTCATACGGTTAATGTTTATTTCATTATATTTGTTTTGTGCATTACCCTAATGGTATAATGTGTTTATAATTACAAACTATAATATATACAGTACGGTATAACAAATATCATCCAGTGTTGCCACATATGCTGTCAATGGGCAAACACATACGGATTTTAACAGTAAATTTAACAGCATTCTTTTTTCTCTACAGTATACAAATAATGCATCATGTTACATAAAGTGAATAAAAGTCCATGTTTTACCAAACAGGCAAAAAAGCAATTTCATAATTGCCTGCATCGCCTGCCTCAGCACTTAAACACAAACAGAATTCGGTGTGTGTATTTTCTTGAACTCTCTGGTAATGTTTTGAAATGGGTTTAGTTGCTATGGTGAAGCGAAGGTGACGAGGAAAGATAAAAGAAAAAGAAAAAGAGAACTAATGTAATTTCAGTAGCGTTTCCTTTGAGTGATGTGTGTTGTAATGGGGCGGTAATTGAAGAGGCCAGCTCTGAATCAATAGCAAAGCGGAGCATGCGGCATGAATCAGCCAAATCGTCCTTTATGACACGGCCACCAGTCTTCATAATGAACGAGCAGCCATCCCTAAACTGGCAACTGATTTTGGCGGTGTATGAAAGTACGGTACATACACAAACAGGGTGAATTAATAGAAAAAAAAAAAACAGAAACCTCAAAATAAACCCCCAGACGAGGCGTTGGGCCTACGTTCTGTTACGGAGAGCAGATGAGATGTATAGTACTGAAAACCTAGCACAGACTGCTGATGGTTCATATTAAGCCTATGTAAACAGTATTTGTCTTTCTGTTCAAACGATGAGCTCTGAATAATCACATTGCGTTGTTATGATGAAGTTTAATGCAGTAAGCTCCTGTTCCGTGAGCTTTTCCATCCAAAACCGCCGTCTGTTGATGTCATGTGTTCCTCCAAAACTGTTCGGGAGCAGGTGGCTGCTGTTAAAATGGCATCTCATCCTCTCTGATCGGCAGATACCAATCAGAAGATAAATTAAAACAGACTACGAGCGCAGTGAGAGTCAAGCCATCTGCTATAGGTCAGTTTTGCCATCCCTTCTTTGATTGGTCGGATCTGGGTTTGGTTAACTGGTTGCCAAGGTGAGGAAAACAGGCTGTTAGACGTTAATCTCATTGAAGACTTTTGACTATCAGAGTGAACCTGAGCAAAGGGTGGTTGAAGGGGTAGTTCACCCAGAAAACTTTCATGTATTTACCATAATTTTGTTCCAAACCTGTATGATTATTTTTCTTCTTCTGTTGAACATGAAAGACGATATTATAGTTGCTGGTAGACACTGACTTACATAGTGGGGAAAAAACAAAATACTATTGAAGTCAATGGCTACCGGCAACACCAGCTCCTGCGTCAGTAGCACCGCATGCATGTGTCATGGAACTCTTGGAAACAGGCATCGAAGGCTGACACGGAAGTGAACAAAGTAATTTTTTTTTGCACACAAAAAGTATTCTCATAGCTTTTTACGGTTGAACCACTGATGTCACATGGACTATTTTAGCGATGTCCTTACTACCTTTATGGGCTTGAACGTAGTAGTTAAGCAGCTCTCTATGGAGGGTCAGAAAGCTCTCAGATTTCATAAAAAATATCTTAATTTGTGTTTTGAAGATGAACGAAAATCTTACGGGTTTGGAACGACATGAGGGTGAGTAATTAATTACATAATTTTTGGGTGAAATATCCCATTGGGGCCAGATTTACTAACAGCTTGTGCCAGTGTAAACCATTTTTTGGTATTAAAAAGTACTGTCAGGATTTACTAAAGGAGGCAGTGAAGAATTAGCGCTGAACAGGTGACAGGACAAGGTTATCTTTGCACCTGACCTTACTGAATATGCATTTATAGTAGTTTCCCTTTCAGCCGCAAAATTTATGGGAGGAGAATATTTAAATTAACATTTTCGCTTGTCAAATTACTGGTATTTGTGCCATTATTTAATACTCAAAAGAAGCATCTCTTAAAGCTGGTGGTAATTTGTGCTGCTCTTGGTAGATTGTGGGGGTCATTATGTTAATAATCTGGATGCGTCTGTGTTCTTTAAAGAGTGTATTGTTAATAAATCACCCACAGAATTTTCCCATCCATTGGTGATTTTAAATCTGCTCTGTTTAGTAAACCTGGCCCTGAATCTAATTTTTTTTACATAAATATATAGCAATTTGTGGAGTGTTAAGGTGGGTTGGTATTTATCAGCGCTTCACAAAAATTTTTACTGGCACAATCCAATTATTTAAATAGGAATCTGCATGATTGGGAATTTTGCTTGAGTGCAAAAAAGTTCCCAAGGTCGATTTTGCTACTTGTTCTGGTTGGTCCAGAAATCTGCTTGGTTTGAAAGTGACTTCTTGTAAACTGACATTTGTTTTTTGTTTTTTGCCAGTAAAATTTTGTTGAAATTTTGCAAACGTGATTGCAGCCATAAGCAAGTTTCCCATTATGCAAATTTTCATGCTAGCAACCAATAACAGCTCAGTGTCAGAGTCAATGCTCCATAGCTCCAAGAAGTTGCCGACCAATCAGATTAAAATGTGAATGTATGCAAATTACATGTAGATTTCACCTGAAAATGTTCATATACTGTTATCAATTTCCCAAGGGCATCAAGGAGACTGATTTCTCCATCATCTCATGAAACGTCTGAGCCTGTACAGCTTACAAACCAGAACTTGAAAACTGATGGTATCTAATTAAGACAAGAAGCAAAAGCTGTGACTGAATCACATATCAGCCTTCGGATCTAAACTTGGTAGTTTCATTGGGCCAGTGGATAATGGTGACCCGGGGTTGGACATCCACTCAAGCATTAGGGGAGTAGAGAGTGAGAGCACATCTTTTTTTGCCCCTTCAGATATAATTGGAAAGATAATTCACCACACTTGGCCTTGCCTGGGTAATTGCTCCACATTAATCATCTGCTCAGAAATGTAACTAGGCTTATACATTTGAAGGACCACTACAAATATGTATTTATGTTTTCCATGTATGAGTTTGGGGCAGGACAGTTTGATGACCAATGGTAGACGAATCACAAATAAATGACTCGAATGAGTGAATTAAAAATCAACCGGTGCAGTCCAATTCAAATGAAAATGACTTTTATTAGCTGGTTCTTTTAACGATTCGTTCAAAAAGACTGAATCTCAGAAGTTATTTTTGAATCAGTCTGATGAGCTAATTGAATATTTCAAAGCATTTTAGAATGATTACTGAAAGATTATATGACAATAGATTTAAATATATATATATATATATATATATATATATATATATATATATATATATATATATATATATACAGTACAGACCAAAAGTTTGGACACACCTTCTCATTCAAAGAGTTTTCTTTATTTTCATGACTATGAAAATTGTAGATTCACACTGAAGGCATCAAAACTATGAATTAACACATGTGGAATTATATATGGAATTATATACTGTACAAAACAAAAAAGTGTGAAACAACTGAAAATATGTCATATTCTAGGTTCTTCAAAGTAGCCACCTTTTGCTTTGATTACTGCTTTGCACACTCTTGGTATTCTCTTGATGAGCTTCAAGAGGTAGTCACCTGAAATGGTCTTCCAACAGTCTTGAAGGAGTTCCCCAAGAGATGCTTAGCACTTGTTGGCCCTTTTGCCTTCTGTCTGCGGTCCAGCTCACCCCTAAACCATCTCGATTGGGTTCAGGTCCGGTGACTGTGGAGGCCAGGTCATCTGGCGCAGCACCCCATCACTCTCCTTCTTGGTCAAATAGCCCTTGATGCCTTCAGTGTGACTCTACAATTTTCATAGTCATGAAAATAAAGAAAACTCTTTGAATGAGAAGGTGTGTCCAAACTTTTGGTCTGTACTGTGTATATATATATATATATATATATATATATATATATCATTAATGACTCCCTAAAGTGTAAGACCCTTGCTGACAGATTTACAAATGAGATCTCTCTCTCTATGTCCCAATCACTGCTTTTGATCTACAACCCGAATTCCGGAAAAGTTGGGACGTTTTTTAAATTTTAATAAAATGAAAACTAAAGGAATTTCAAATCACATGAGCCAATATTTTATTCACAATAGAACATAGATAACGTAGCAAATGTTTAAACTGAGAAATTTTACACTTTTATCCACTTAATTAGCTCATTTAAAATTTAATGCCTGCTACAGGTCTCAAAAAAGTTGGCACGGGGGCAACAAATGGCTAAAAAAGCAAGCAGTTTTGAAAAGATTCAGCTGGGAGAACATCTAGTGATTAATTAAGTTAATTGATATCAGGTCTGTAACATGATTAGCTATAAAAGCTTTGTCTTAGAGAAGCAGAGTCTCTCAGAAGTAAAGATGGGCAGAGGCTCTCCAATCTGTGAAAGACTGCGAAAAAAAATTGTGGAAAACTTTAAAAACAATGTTCCTCAACGTCAAATTGCAAAGGCTTTGCAAATCTCATCATCTATAGTGCATAACATCATCAAAAGATTCAGAGAAACTGGAGAAATCTCTGTGCGTAAGGGACAAGGCCGGAGACCTTTATTGGATGCCCGTGGTCTTCGGGCTCTCAGACGACACTGCATCACTCATCGGCATGATTGTGTCAATGACATTACTAAATGGGCCCAGGAATACTTTCAGAAACCACTGTCAGTAAACACAGTCCGCCGTGCCATCAGCAGATGCCAACTAAAGCTCTATCATGCAAAAAGGAAGCCATATGTGAACATGGTCCAGAAGCGCCGTCGTGTCCTGTGGGCCAAGGCTCATTTAAAATGGACTATTTCAAAGTGGAATAGTGTTTTATGGTCAGACGAGTCCAAATTTGACATTCTTGTTGGAAATCACGGACGCCGTGTCCTCCGGGCTAAAGAGGAGGGAGACCTTCCAGCATGTTATCAGCGTTCAGTTCAAAAGCCAGCATCTCTGATGGTATGGAGGTGCATAAGTGCATACGGTATGGGCAGCTTGCATGTTTTGGAAGGCTCTGTGAATGCTGAAAGGTATATAAAGGTTTTAGAGCAACATATGCTTCCCTCCAAACAACGTCTATTTCAGGGAAGGCCTTGTTTATTTCAGCAGGACAATGCAAAACCACATACTGCAGCTATAACAACAGCATGGCTTCGTCGTAGAAGAGTCCGGGTGCTAACCTGGCCTGCCTGCAGTCCAGATCTTTCACCTATAGAGAACATTTGGCGCATCATTAAACGAAAAATACGTCAAAGACGACCACGAACTCTTCAGCAGCTGGAAATCTATATAAGGCAAGAATGGGACCAAATTCCAACAGCAAAACTCCAGCAACTCATAGCCTCAATTCCCAGACGTCTTCAAACTGTTTTGAAAAGAAAAGGAGATGCTACACCATGGTAAACATGCCTCGTCCCAACTATTTTGAGACCTGTAGCAGAAATCAAAATTGAAATGAGCTCATTTTGTGCATAAAATTGTAAACTTTCTCAGTTTAAACATTTGCTATGTTATCTATGTTCTATTGTGAATAAAATATTGGCTCATGTGATTTGAAAGTCTTTTAGTTTTCATTTTATTAAAATTTAAAAAACGTCCCAACTTTTCCGGAATTTGGGTTGTATTCATTAATAGCTTCATTGGCCCCCTTCCCTTCATATAAACACCATCATCTTCTAGCAGATCATGATAACCGACTAATCTTAAAATAAATATGTGCGAAAAAAGAATTGTATGTGTCATCTTGGAGCTTAAGAATCATGTATTTCTCATCTAAAGTACGGTTCCATCGACAGATCACACTAATGCTACAAAATATGTCTTACTACACCTCACCATAAACCACCTGGTGATAATTCATACTCCAGGAAGAAGAGAGGGGTATTAGTTACACCTCTACATTGCTTACATACTGCTTTTGTAGGGTGTGAAACAGTCCTCAGAGTGTTGCGTAAGACTGGTTCACAAGGAAGATGATGCTTATCTTGTGATGAGCCCTTTCTGTCCTCAGCAGCAGGGGCTCACAGTTGAAACACTAAAACAGCACATCTGAATCATGAACTCGCCAACGCTCAAACATCGGCCCCAGCAGGTCAAAACCAAGAGCTCTTACCTGTGAAGACAAAAGAGAAAGAAGAAAAAGATTCACTTTAACTAACTTTAACTAATTTGAGTAATAATTATGAAGGTTTTACTACAAATTAGAGTTATATCAGTACCAAAATTGATTACCAAAACTGGGGCTGTCAATAGACTAAATGCCATTCTTCATTCTACCCATTATAATGTTATTTTCCATTTTACACATTTTTCAAACTGCATCAAAAAGCCACGCAATTAAGTGCAATTAAAAAATATATATAAAAATAAAAATCAATCAAGCCTTTAAATAAATAAAATGAATAAATTAACAAAAAATAAATAAATATTCCCCACACTTAAACTAAATTAGAAACATTTATACAATTATGAATATGTATACAAATTTTAAAGCAAGCAAATAAACAAATAACAATAATATTATAAATATCTATTTATCCATTCATCCAATCACGATCAAGGTTGTTATTATTAACCAAAACTAAAATCACAACAACAACAAACAACAACAATAATAATAAGAATAATAATACTTTAAATAAAACAAACATTAGCTTAAATAAAAAAATAACTAAAGTAAAATAAAATAAATTAAAACATAAAATAATATTTTCTTAGAAAATACAGAATGAACAAGTCATAACATTATTTATTTATTTATTTTAAATAATGCATTAATGCATTCATTTTGGTTTGTCTCACCAGTGGCAGATGAATTATGAACTTCAACAAATGCTTTTTAGTAAATCAACAACATACAGTACAACCAGTTTAGTCCTGGTGAGTCATACTCAGAGCTGGTTCATTTTAATGAATCATTCAAAAAGACAAACTCCTGGAATCCTTCACTAATACATTAACTTTTATACACCACACTGCCAAACTGTACAGAATAATATCCCACTGTCATCAAGGTCAGGTACAAAATGTGCAAAATCATACTGATTTACAGGTACAGCCCTACTACAAACAGAGACTTGGATTTAGAGTAAATTCTGTAGTAAAAAAATAAATTAAATAAATAAATAAATTCCACTGTCAAAAACAATTTTTTTCTAAATGCCTTAGCCGTTTGCATTCCAATATTTCTGTCGTCTGTGTGCATGAGTAGCATTGCAAACACACACTGTGCTCTCCGGGGCTGCTCTAGCCCTCAGGACAGCCCTCATTCCGTTCTCCTGCTGCGCTCACTCTGTGGAAATAGTGAATAATGACCCTGAATTCCGTGCCGTTATCACAAAAACCTCCCCTTCTCGGCGTGACTACAGGCCAGCTGTTCCCCTCACACCACCAGAAGACATTAAAAAAGCGTGAGGCCCCTTAATGAACAGTGACTGTCACAGGCCCACGCATTTAAAGAGCATGCTAACCCTACGCCTGCTCAACAGTCCTCCCCGCAAGGCTGTCAGCACGCCTGAGGCCTTAAGCGGCAGCTTTTTTTTCAAAACGTAACATCACATTAAAGCTTCGTAGGGCGAATGGTACCCACACTTATCAGGACTTGGCATGCCAGCTAGTGGAAGCCTCAGGATGGGAGGACACCTATGGCATGCATTTTTAATGTGCTTATAGCTGCCACCCAAAGCCACGGAGAGAGTCTGGTCTTCAGCTGAGCTGAAGATTTATAGCTTTTCCTTCCGTTCCCATTCTGAAAATAACTGCTTTAACATAATCCATAAAGCAACACCAATAAAAGCAAAGTGGTAGCCTGGATTTTATTACTTACAGGCCTATGCATTTTCCTGTCAAATATATTTATTTTCATTAGCTGCAGTAAGTGTGATAATGTGTTAGTACAAAAATATAGTTTTAATAATGCAAAAAAATGGTTATGACAAGGGATGGGTATCGTTTACATTTTATCAATACCGATATCGATTCTGCTTACCGATACCCATCCTTATCAATACTGTTATCGATACTATTTAGTGTAAAATTATATGAAGTTGTTGAAAATTTCAAGTTATTTTATTACTGCTGAATTTTAGCTTTAGTCAAGGGAAGTGAGTTACTCTTTATGTTTTATTTTATTAACATTAGAGGAATAGTTCACCCAAAAATGAAAAATGTGTCATAATTTACTCACTCTTAAGTTGTTTTAAACCTGAATGAATTTCTTCTTCTTTTGAACATAATAAGTTATTTTGAAGAATGTGGGAAACTAAACAGTTGCTGGTCCCCAGTGACTTTCATATTTTTTGTTTGCTTACCCACATTCTGAAAAATATATTATTTTGTGAACAATAATAAATGCAAATTAGTACATGTTTGGTACAACATGACTGAGTAAATAATGACATAATTTTAATTTTGGGGTGAACTATCCCTTTAATGACAAGCTGCAGTATGTTAAGTACTGTGCCTTTAAGAGATGCACGCACCATTTCTCTCTTGCCTATTTACTTTCACTTTATACATAATTAACTGTGTTTATATGTAAACCCTTTGTGTTTTTGGCAGCATTATCAAAATCAGACGATAACTAATATAACTAAATAATCAGGTGCTATTTGACCGGTATTTTAGTATATGGACACTTCGGGCGGACGTGCTCTGAATAAGCACATGTTAGAACAGCACGCGAATAAAACGTTATACCGGCAAGGCCTTAAAGCACATGCAAATTATGTACTTTTGTGATTGCAAATAAGTGCGGTGTGTTGCGCATGGATATCACATGCACATCAAGCAAACGTCGGCCACATATTTCAGTGAAGGGAAATGACAAGCAGCAGCTTGTCCCATCCCTAGTTATGACAACAGTCATATAAACAGCTTTATACTAATGAATATATAACAAAAATGTTTTTTTTTAAACTCCATATTCACAATTACATCCTACCAACTCTATATAAAAGCAAACTGTACATTGACAAAAAAAACATAATCTTATGTTATGGTTATAATGGTATAACGGTGAAGGGGCAACTATTGCTGTGGTCAGTGTTTTTTTCCACATCAGCTACATCACTTTGCTTTGTCACTAAAGTGTATTTAAAAGCTCTTTTTGAACAATAATTTGAAGCATGTATTTGACAGAAATTCCATAAACATCAGCAAGCTGACTATCTAGCATGGTGAATGTTTATATGCTTGATAACCAATGGGGTGGTACATTTTATTATTTCTGACAACAAGCTTGTTATCACGACTTCATAGGTGGAAATTTCTGATAGCGTGTGAAGTCAGCATTAAATTTCATAAATATTGTGTATTGATGTCTTTCCGTGGTTGAAATAAAATACATTCTGATGTTAATTCATGTGTATTTAAAGCAAGGCGCTACCGCATTCTGCCATGACACATTAAAGAGCTACAAAATGGAATTTGTGGTTAGGATTTCTTAAAAAAAAATCTAAATTTTGTGTTGTCAGTTTCCATTTTGCTCCGCGATTTCACATGGTGGCAAAAACAGTCTGTGTAATTCTAAGAGTCAGAGAGAGGGTGTAAAACAGTCACGTAAAACTAATCAAAATGTTTTGGAACCAACTAATCTTATAAACGGGCTTCAGGGAAAACGATAAAAAGCTACAAACATGTAGCATATGGCCCCTCTAAAAGTACAGAAGGCATTTTGGCTATTTGGCATATTAAAAAAGAAAGAGGAACGGCTTGTTTTCAAACAGGGAGAGGAAAAATCTGGAGTTTGTGCACGATGTGCTTCTCTTGGCTTTGCGGATAGCTTTGGGTATATCGATCGAAGGGTGTTTTTGGATGTTTGGGAGCAGGCTGTGAGAAGCGTATGAAAGGTTATGTGTTGGAAAAGGTCTCGGCACTAGAGTGGAGCTGCAGGTTTGTTTAGCTGTGCTGTTCTGAATGCTAAAACAGGAGGGGAGGCTGCAGCATTCCTGCAGCCACTATCAGTGCTGTCAGACCCGAGGCACTTCTGGAATGCTCAAAGTGTCTGTGCTACGCAAGCCAATAGATGAGCACACAGCTGTATGCGTATACACATGATAGCTGAGACTCAAGAACTTTAAATACTAAGTTCGAGTTTGATGTGCAATTCTGTCCCACCTCTATAGAAGTATTGCAGTAAAATCATGTGAAAGCAACGAAATGAGCACACTAAACCTTTAGAGATTTCTACATTTTCTGAAGAAAATGTGAATATCAGCCTGTGCAAAACATGTTGCCACAAATGGTGTGCCCTAGCATTGCTACAGTATATGATTTGTAAGGTGTTCTGTGTGGTTATAGAGCACTACTACAGTATGTGACTGCTATGGTGTTAAATGGGAGCTTGCTAGACAGTTACAAGTCCATTATCCACTGAATATTTTTTATTCACCACAAGTAAAAATAAAAAAAAAATAAAATAAAATAAATAAAAGTCACATAATTTGAGGTATCGTTAATGAGACACCGGACTTTTATATTTATCGATAAACAATATAATGATACTTAACACTTAAAATACTTAATTTATCTATCTAAATAAATAAAGGATGATGTTGTATATTTAATTATGTAAAAAGTTAATCAGCTTCAAGAGTAGTATAAATAGTATAGATTAAAATTGTATAGTATTGTAAATGGTATCATTTTGCAAAAACTATAATTAAATTAAATTAAATTAAATTAAATTAAATTAAATTAAATTTAATGTCTTCTACTCTTTCTTATCAGTGCATCTCTTACTAATATTCACATAAAGAACTACAGCAGAAGTGTCCCACAATTTTTTCTTCTTTAAACACAGAAAACATGATATTAAGACTGAAAGCATTCAGAAAACTCTATTCCTGCATCAAAACCAAGGACACTTAACATGAATTATTCCCTGATAACTGTGCTAAACAACTTGGCCACTTTTGAAAGTGTGAATATATATGCATATATACATATATGCAACCTTGAACTATATGACAATATCTTCACATAAGCATTCACATCGGTCCCCGAGGGCTCATACATGTGAAGTGGCCCTTCAGCCTTTATCTCAACTGATAAACAGCACCTTTCGGACCCTTGTGAAATCTGTAGACTTCACAAGAGAATGGGCAATTACTGTGGCTGGAGTGCAAAGTGGGCAATTCATCAGCGTTTGTAGACGAATGAGGGCAAACGGATGGGGGAGGGGGGTAATCTAAGGCCATCCCTTGTTAGGAGTCACGTCAGGAACCACATCACCCCCACCGACAATGTACCCTGTTGAATGACTCGGGATAGGTTACCGGCCTTCCCCTCTGATTGGTCGAGACAGATAATTAAGTTGTCACCCTGGGCCCTCAGTGTGGCATGCTGGGAGAATGACACAGCAGGGACTCTTGCTCTCTGTTCATATAGTTGATGTGGCCTTTTCAAACTCTCTCTCTCGCTCTCTCTCTCTCTCTGACAGTGTGAAAGGTTCTGAAAGGCTGAATGAAGACAGTGACAGTAATAACTTGCTACTTGGCTAGTTTCTAGATGTGCCAATAAATCGAATCTAACAGTTCTGCAAGTGTAAAAGTGGATGCAAAGTGTGTTTTTAATTATTTTTCTTCTTAGCTGTTGTTCTGTGCTTGCCGATATGGATTTTGTGACTGATTCAATCATTCAACATCATCTTTCTCCTTTTAAAAATATCCAAAATATTGAACTATTTTACCATAAAAAATTTTTTTACCATTGATAAATTTTTTATTTTATTTTATGGCCTGTAATAAGCATGAAAGAGATGACTAAATTTAGAGTTTTCTCCTGTTATTACAGATCTTTTTTTTTTTTTTTTTGTTCTAAGGAGACTTCTAGGGTGCTTGTCGTTCTTCATCGCCCCCTATGGCTCAGTGTGGGCACTGCATGATGTTAAGATGCTGGCCAAGTACACTAGGCAATGAGCCAAAATAAATTTTGTGCCTGCCCTGATGTGTAACAGCCTTTAGGTATTAGAGCACTTTATCTGTGAGCCCTGAAGAGACGGATGTGACTGTGCGGAACCGGGTGAAGAACATTCTGATAACTGAAATCACTTTCTTATAAGACTCAAAGGATGTAGCAGTAAAATAAAAATAAAAAAAGGACTACCATAAATGTGAAGAAGTCTGCGAGCTATTATCTCAGAAGGGGTCCAAACAGCTAGAAATCAACAGGAGCCGTATATAATGTGTTTGTGTGCATGTGTGTTCAATCCTGAAGAGCAGAAAGGTCATCCTGTGTCAACAGCTGAACATGACACTCGTATGTGCTTGAACCTAGAATTATTAGACAAAACACACACGCTCACCTCTAACACACACAATGTAATATATACAGAGAGAAAAGAAACCAACCAATAGTATTGTGAAGATAAAAATAATCATTCCCTCTTATCACAAACCCCACACCTAAATGAACAGCTCAGTCAGCTCAAAAAGATAGAGAGAGAGAGAGAGAGAGAGAGAGAGAGGGTCCGAAAGAGATGGCTGCTGTATCTCTTTTTTAAAGACACAGCGGATAAGGGTGTGAAATGGTTTGCTTGTCTCTTAGCACAACAAGCTCTAACATCTCAGATATTTCATTGCCTCAATTTTTTTTTTTTTTTTAAGTGGTTGCTTTTCTGCAGATGTGGTTGCCATAGCGATGGTGGGGATGAAGAGTAATGGAGGATGGTGTGTGTAGGGGGATGTTTGGAGAGAGTGCTGGTGGGATGGGCGAGGTGTTATGAACGCAGGTAATTTCTGCACCTGTTTTAAGTGATAACACGCATGGACCAGACACACAAACCTGCACACGCTCACTTCATCTGGCACGAGAAAACAGTTCAGTCTGAGGTAGGTATTGCCACCTGCCTCTGAACCAACCAATCAGCTTAGCCAAAGGAGGCTGGATTTGTTTTTGATGAAAAATGGAAAACTAAATACACTGAGACGTAAATGAATCCCAGGACAATCTCACAATAACAGTGAGATACATTAAACGACAAATGGTGTTGTTGTTTTTTATTTTATTTTATTTTTTTGTTACTTTTATTCATGCAATACTATAATCAAGAGAAGACGGGGGAGGAGAGGGAAAAAGAGAAGAGTAGAGACAGAATGATGAGAAGACAGGAGACAAGACAATAAAAGTTGTAGAGAAAAATGATAACATGATAAAAAAGAGGAGAGAAGAAAAGAGAAGAGAAGAGGGGACAACATGACAACGAGAGACATGGAAGAGAAAGATGAGAACTGAAAACAACAGACATGAGGAAAGAAGAACAGAAAAAAAGATATAAGACGACGTCAAAGAGGAAAGGAGATGAAAAGAGTTAAATGGAAAAAAAAAAGTTAGAAGAGGATACCAACAAGAGACAAGATGATAGGAGAGCAGACAAAATAATGATAGGTGAGGAAAAAAGACAGGCAAAGACAAAGACAGGGAGAGACGGGTAGAGACGAGATGTAGATAAAATGCTGAGTAAAGAGAAGAGACAACAAGAAATGCATGAAGGTGAGACAAGATGATAAAAGATAGGAGCGGAGAATAGACAAACAGGAGGAGACTAGATGAGAGACACCAGAGGAAGACCTTGAAGAGACAAGATTGTAAGAAGAGATGAGACAATACAAGGAAAAATAAGACATGAAGAGACATGAGGAGAGACATGGATAAAAATGTTGTGAAAAGAAGAGAGAAGATGAGAAGACAAAATGAGGCAAGACAAGAGACATGGAAAAGAAAGCTGAAGTAGTTAAGCAGAAAACGAGACGAAGAGGAGAGAAGAACAGATGATACAAGATGACAAACAGGAGCAGAGATAAAAGAGAAGAAAATTAAAGAAGAGGAAGGAGGAGATAAGACTATGGAGAGATGGATGAAAAGGAAAATAAACAATGATATGAGAGGAGAAAATAAAAGACAAGAACAGAGTAGAGGAGAGGAAAGAAGACAAAGAAGTCGGGACAAAATGAGACATTGCATGAAAGAAAAAGTTGACAATGAGGAGAGAAGAATTGAGAAGAGGTGGGACAACATGAGAGGAGATAAAATGAAGTGGAGAAGAACATAAATAAAGTTCCCAACACAGGTTCGGGAGAAACATATTCATCCAGTCCTGTCAATCCCCAATATGACCATATATTAGTTTAGATTAGATTAATCTAATCACCCCTTCTCCGATTCTCCCAAAATTTCCTCTCTTTTTCCTCCATTTCGTACCATCATGGGGAGGTTCTTGATCAAGAGCTCAAGCCAAGCCTCGGGTTCGAGCCTCCTTCACGGACAGCAACCCAATTTTGCTTACCATTATCTGGCAGGGCTGAATTAGGCAGGCAAACTTGTGAAAGACCCAAAAAAATGAAATGAAATGAGAACAGACAAGGACATTCTATTCTATATAAACACCTTTCCAAGGACATTCTATTCTATATAAACACCTTTCCAAGGACATTCTATTCTATACAAACACCTGACCAATTAATTTTCATGATTTTTCCTTGATTTTGGGAGATAGCTTTTTTTTTTTTTTTTTTTTTTTTTTTTTAGTTTAATTGTTTGTAATTTTTAAGAACAAACTGGGGAGATCTCTTTTTAATTGTACATGAGCAATGTTTAGCCGGTTATTTATTTTCGAAAAGCTTTGTTTGGAAATCCTGTAGACTGTGTGTGGTGCTGAAATATTACATGCGTTCACACATACAGACTAATTAGAACATATATATCAAAAAGCCCTGAGTCAAAAGAGCTTTTGCAGCTGATCAGAGTGGCACAGAGTTTTTCCCTCTATGCTCGGGGAAAAGCAATTATTCTAAGTAAAAAAATAATCACCTATTAGTTGGAAAATACAACACAGTGTTTTACACAGACCACAGGGAATTGATCCTCCGTTACTCCTTTCCATAATTGGAAATAATAAGTGTGAGATGTCCAAAAGAGAGCCTCTCTCTCTTCTCATCTCCCACAGCCACTTTTAAAGCTCGCCACCTGAGACACAAGACAGCTGACAGCTCTCATCGTTGAGAAAAGAGAGAGAGCGATATCCTGACACACTGGCCACACCTGAGACCCATACACCTGGTCTTCACATCTGGGTCACACATTCTCACTTATACTTCCTTTTTTGGGGGGTGTGGGGGGGGGGGGGGGGGGCTGGCAAGCACAAATGGAGATCAGGTCCAGAGTGATCTTCCATGAATTATTTTTAAGGGGGAACAATTTTAGGACTATTAAATAACACGGCGGGCAGCCCCGTGTTATTGGTGCGGTGGAAAGTGCTGCTGCTGCATGTGAAGCACCCCAAGCCAAAAGTTTTGGAAGATTCAACAACAGTCCTGGGAGATAAAGGTAGTCAGAGAATTTCACTCTGTAAATGGGGTGGAGAAGTTGACAGCTCTAACAAACACTGCAGCGTGACATTACCAAAGTAAACTGTCTCTGACGTTACTCCGCCCCGCTCACAGACAGCACCGCGCTCGGAGAGACAGCTGTCCTGGAGCTGCCCAGAACGATGAATGACATTTGTTCGGAAGCATGGTTTGATGCAGACAATAACCAGTTTTCCATCCAACTCATTTGTATTTAGGGATGTCAATATTCGATAATTTCCATGATCGATCGTCGTTTAAATTAATGATCAATTAATTACCTTAATGCTGCAAAATGCGTCTGCAGCGGTATTATTATTATGTGCAAAAGCCACTTGGGAAAAAAGCTTTCTCACCCGAATTAAAGGGGTTTTAGTCTGAATAAAATGCTAGTAGCAGGACTATAAAATGAATAGATGTGATTATGATCATTTGATAAAATGAAGAGAGCGCGCCATACGTTGGAGATCATTTTACTTTGTTGACTGTTTCCCGTCAAGGAGACCGCTGAATGCGTCTCTTTAAATGGTTTAGTGGTGCTCGTTGTTTTATTTTAAAATGCAACTGCAATGTTTTCAAATGACAGACACACTATAGTAGTGGTGCAACGGATCATTATTGATCAATATCTTCGGTTCGGCACACACGTGACCCCCGGATTGATTTATGAAAAAAAAAGTTGCGCATGTTCAGTCCACACTCAGTGGTCATGGTGAGCGGAGGAACGGAGGAGCTTGAACGCCCCGCGCATTTTGGATTCCCTGTCAGATATAATGATGAAGGAAAGAGGTTAGAGTGAAAAGATTGTGCCAGATCTTTATGAACAGGAGAAGAAAAAAGTTGTGGATGAACTATCCCGAGCATCCTCTGTTGCGCTCACGACAGAAGGGTGGACGTCCAGGGGGACGGAGAGCTCTGTGACGATAACTGCTCACTTCATCACAGCACACTGGAAAATGAGAAGTCGGGCTATTATGGTAAAAAGAAGATATTATGTGCACTTTAAGTTGATTTCATATATATTAATTTAATAATTTAATGTTAATAAAAAAAGACAAACATATGTTTATTTGTCTTGGCCTTTTTTTTTTTTTGCTGATCCGAAAAATGATCCGATCCATACGAGGACGAGCGAGCGCGGGTTTGACTAGATGTATTTGGAGGTTATTGCTCACGTCTCGTTCTGCACATATCCAAATGTTTCCATATTCGCAATGTATCTGAATGTTAAACTATAATATTTTTTATTTATTTAATGTAAACTAGACGGAAAAGATCATCTTCTTCACATGAGCAAAAACGTCCTTGGCATAACAGCAGAGTGGACCAGTATACTACGGTCTATTTAAACTGACCAGTGTAACCTTTTATATGTTTGGTTGACTGTACTTTATTTTAATAATGAACAGACTGCGATGTAAGTTTGAAATTAGAATGCACTTTAGATGTTCTGTGTCATTTATACCAAACACAAATGTTGCTGGTTGCTAGTGTGTTTGCAGCACTACTGTTATTTATTTTTTATATATTTATTTTTTTATATTTTTCAGTTTAATTGATTTTTATTTCTAAAATTGTATTTATTTAAATGTATATTTAAGTTTACATTTATGTTCCAACAAACTTGAAAAATTCTACTTGATAAATGCTCTAAAACTTTAATGCAAATGATTGACATATATATATATATATATATATATATATATATATATATATATATATATATATATATATATATATATATATTTATATATAGTTTATTGATTTTGTTTGGTTAACTTTGGATACATTTTTTATTTTAATACCGTGCAGTGCACAAAATTAAGATTCAAGAGATGGTTCAAGTCAGTGCTCAATAAATGATGATAAGTTTAGAAATGTTGTGCATCCACTTATTATTAGTGTTTCATTTTAGCATGCAAATGAAGGGGAAAACTTCAAGATATCGGCCCTAAAAATCGGCAGCACATATCTGCCATCGGCTGACCCTGACCTCTAAACATCGGCGTCGGCATCAGCTATAGAAAAACCCATATCGGTCGATCTCTAATACTTTTTATAACACTACCAACATAAAAACGCACTGTAGTACGGCAAGAATAAAGCACCAAATTACAAGGCGACAGGGTCAGAGTATCTCTGAAACAGTAAGGCTTGTGGCTTGCTATTGGTCAGCAGTAGTAAGAATTAAGAATAAAGAATAAGTAGTAAGAATTTACCAAAAGTCATCCAAGGTGGAGCAAACCATAAACTGGTGACAGGGCGTTAAGTGCCCAATGCTCATCCATGCACAGGGGCAACTAAGGCTATCCCATCTGGTCAGAGCCAACAGAAGATCTATCATAGCACAAGTTACACAAAATTGTAGCAACTTTCCAGATGTAGGTTCGGGAGGAGTCTAATTATTCTGTCCTGTCAATCATCACTAAAAGCATATAAAAACAGCAGTCCCACCAACAATTCCCCTGGCATCCCTCCACCTCCCCATCTCCTCCTCTGTTTATGTCATTTTCCCTCTATGTAGTACCGCCATGGGGGATTAAACATCAGTTCAAGCTGAGCCTCGGGTTTAAGTCTCCGCCAAGCATAGCAAGCCAAGTTCATGTACCATTAACTGGATAGCATGTGAACTCGTGAAACAATGGTTATAGAAGGAATGTTTTAAAGCACACGTTGCAACACACTCTACTTCTTACGGGGTTGCATAGTGGCAGACCATACACAGGTCAGACTCTATGTCGAAAGTGCATACAATGGGCAGATGAGTGTCAGAACTGGCCTTTAATCAGTGGAAGAAGGTCGCCTGGTCTAATAAGTCAAATATCTTTTAGATCACATGGATGGCCGTGTGCGTGTACAATGTTTAACTGAGGAAGTAATGGCACTGGGATACATGGTGGGATGATGACAAGCTGGTGAAGGGAGTGTGATGCTCTGGACATCGTTCTGCTGGAAAACCCTGTGTATGGCCATTAATGTAGAGATATATTTGACACAGGACACCTATCTAAACATTGCTGCAGATTTAAAGGATCTGCTGCTGAAGTTTTGGTGCCAGATATCATAGGACACCTGCAGGGCTCTTGTAGAATCCATGCCTCAGTGTGTCAGTGCTGTTTTGGCAGCACATGAAAGACCAACGGCATATTAGCATATGTGAAATAAATTTTGTTGTTGTAACAGATTAGATGTAATTAGATTAGATTCATTACATGTACAATAAAAAAAGAAGTTATTTTTTATTTTGATGATTAGAGTTTACAGCTCATGAAAATCATAAATCCAGTATCTCAAAATATTAGAATATTTCCAAAGATCAATCAAAAACGATTTGCAAAAAAGAAAAGCTCAAGTTCTTTAAAGTATGTTCATTTATGTACTTAATACTTGGTCTGGGCTTCTTAAGCACAAACTCCAGCATCAGTAAGGTGTGGCATGGAAGCGATCAGCCTGTGGCACTGCTGAGGCACTACTAAAGCACAGGCACTGGAAGTGGTTTTGGCACTGTGGGCAGGTGCTAAGTCCTGCTGGAAAAGGAAATCAGCATCTCCATAATGCTTGTCAGCAGATGGAATCATAAAGTGCTGCACTGACTTTGGCTGCATTGCCTTTGACTTGATAAAACACAATGGATCAACACCAGCAAAGCACCCAAATCATCACTGACTTTGGAAGCTTCACACTGGACTTCAAGCAGCTTGGATTCTGTGCCTCTCCAGTCTTCCTCCAGACTCCAGACCTTGATTTACAAATGAAATGCAAAATTTACTTTTATTTGAAAAGAGGACTCTGGATCACTGAGCAACAGTCCAGATCTTTTTCTCCTTAGCACAGGCAAGATGCTTCTGATGTTGTTTCTGCTTCAGAAGTGGCTTGGTAGACCTTTTCCTGAAGACGTCTGAGCGTGGTGACTCTTGATGACTCAAGCTTCAGTCCACTCTATGTGAAGCATCAAGTGTTTGAATCGGCTTTGCTTGACAGTATTATCAAGCTTGAAGTCATCACCTGTTGCTTGTGTGCCTTTTCCTGAAACTCAAATGTAAATATTCAAATATTTTGAATGATTGATAAACACTAAAAAATATTTAGAAATGTTTTACTTTACATGTAATGAACCTAGAACATATGAAAGATTAACTTTTTGAAATAAGTTACAAAAATAAGAACTTTTTCACGATAATATTATTTTTTGAGATGCACCTGTATATATATCTGTTCCATCTTAATTTGACCCTCTAGCTGTAGCAATTTCTATTCTATTTTAATTCTACTATATCTACTTGTTTTTCTTTGTGTGTGTGTGTATGTATGTATATATATGTATGTATATATATATATATATATATATATATGTATATATATATATATATATATATATATATATATATATATATATATATATATATATATACTATGATATACAGACACACACATATATATATATATATATATATATATATATATATATATATATATATATATATATATATATATATTTAAATTTAATTTAATTTATGCATTTAGCAGACGCTTTTACTTAAAACGACTTACAGTGAGTGCATTCAGGCTATCAATTTTTACCTATCATGTGTTCCCGGGGAATCGAACCCCCAACCTTGCACTTGATAGCACAATGCTCTAACAATTGAGCTACAGGAACATATATATACACATAATTTGCACTTACATGTTGTTCTTTTGTTAGTTTTGATTGCATCTATTGTCCTCATTTGTAAGTCACTTTGGATAAAAGCATCTGCTAAATGACTAAGACACTTATTATTTTTTTTTTTGTCCTGTACATGTACATTTCTGGGCCCTCACCATAATGGTTTGAGATGACATTAACAGACGTATCACAGCACAGATGAGAGCAACTATACCGTAAAAGAAAAGTGTGAAAGAGGGGAGGCAGAAAGGTATAAACTGAGCCACAGCAACAGAATGAGAGATAATGACAGTGTCTTGCACCCCAGACTTCCCTACAGTATCAACTTATGTGAGTGCAGACTCCCCTGAGAGCAATCAGTGTCTAAAGAACACATACAAGTGCAAAATCGTTCTTCCTCAAACAGCAGGGTGAAGGTGATACCCGCCATTTTAGCCCACGCTGACATCACTGTAATCAGACACCCTTGAGACCTGCTCTCAGACCAGTCATTTTCACATATTAAAAAACGGAGCCAGTAAATATACCCCTCCCCTCCTACACTCTCATTCTCACACTTACTTCCTCTTGTCAGGAACTAACACTCTTGCAGAAAGGCAAATCACACCAAATCTGACAAGACCTAAACATTTGCATCAGCCAATAACGTCAAACCACAGTATCATGAAACTAAAAGTTTTGCCCTGCTGTCATCCACTGCCTGCACAAGAGGATGGAAAAGCATTGAATGTAATCTCTTTATTCTGGGAAATTCCTGATCTGTTGGCTCTGATAATCTCATCTACTTCACAAACCAAATTCGGCCCATGCCTCCTCTGTTGATTCTGTTATCATCATAATACCACATTATACATGCATCCAGAACACGGAATAAGCATTGTCTGAGATCTTGATACCTTTTAATGCAATGGTCCTGATATTTACATATTCATATTGAAAGGTTTTAGATTAAGTTGACCAAAGGACCCTAAGAAAATAATAATGGACCACAATTCAGTCATTAGTGTCTCTAAAGGCACTTTTTGTGATACAGACGTACTAGAAACCATCCAGAACACCCTCAATCATTTAGCAATGACCTAGCAACTACCTAGGACATCGTTCAAAACCACCCTAAACACTCAACACTCAAACACAAACAATCAACCAGAATAGTGTAGGATAGCAATCACTTAGGAACAGTATAACAACAACTGAGAACACCCTCAAAATTACCCCAAACACAAGCAATCACTTAGCAACCACCTAGTACATCCTAACAATCACCAAAAACATTAGTAATCACCCAGAATACCCAGCAACTACCCAGAACATCCTCAAAATCACCAAAAACACAAGCAAACACCCACAATACCATAGCAATTACTAGAAACAACTTAGCAATGACACAGAACAATCTCAAAATCTCCCAAAACACCCTCAAAATAATCCAAAACTTTAATATTCACCCATAATGTCCTAGAAACCACCCAGCACACCCACAAAACTCTCAAAACACTAGAAATGACCCCAAACACCGTGACAATCACCAAAAACATAAGCAAACTTAAAGACAACCTAGAAACCACCTAGAACGCCCTCAAAATATCCTACACGATTAGAAATGACACAGAATTCCCTCAATATCAAACACCCAGAATACCCTATAGCAATCACTTAGAAACAACCTATTACACCATCACAATCACCCAAAACATTAGTTATCACCCAGAATGCCCTAGCAACCAACAAGAACACCCTTAAAATCTCCCAAAGTAAAAGAAATAACTCAGAACACCTTTCAAATCACCCAAAACACAAGCAAACGCCCAAAATACCCTAGAAACCACACAGAACACACTCATAATCTCCCAAAACGCTAGAAATTTTCCCAGAACACCCTCACACCCACACTGAAAAACAAAAGCAAATGTCCAGAAATTCCTTAGCAATCACGTAGAAACGACCACCAACAACACCTTCAAAATCTCTAAGAACATTGGGAATTACCCATAACACCCTCAAAAGCACCCCAAATGCTAAATAAATGCCCCGAATTCCCTAGTAATAATTTAGAAACACATAGAAACCACCCAGAACAGCCTCAAAAATCTCCCATAACACTAGAAATTACCCAGAACACCCTCACAATCACCCCAAAAATAAGAAAACACAAAATACCTTAGCAATCACTTAGAAACAACATAGCAACCATCCATAACACCCTCAAAATCTCCCAAGATAGGCTATTAAAAATTACCCAGCACACAAGTAAACTCAGAATACCTTAGCAATCACTTAGAAACAACCTAGCAACCACTGAGAACACCCTCACAATCACCCAGAACACTAGTAATCACTGAGCAAAGACCTAGCAATCATCCAGAACACACTGAAAGCCACTTAGCAACAACATAGCAGCCATCCAGAACACTGCAGAAACCCCTTAGAAACTCTTACAACTGCTTAGCCTGGAAACTACCCAGAACACTTAGCAACCTAACAGCAATGCCCAGGAAACCAGCTATAAGGCTTGAGAATTGTGGCAGTGATCATGTACCGTACACACACACACACACACACACACACACACACACACACACACACACACACACACACACACACACACACACACACACACACACACACACACAACAAACACACACACACACACACCCACACCCACATATTTATTTATTTATCAAACTTTAAATAGCCATTGGGACCTTAAATAATAACTCTATAAGTGAGAAAACCGTTCAAATCCGGTCCAAATCTGTAGGAAAGGTGGAAGAAACTAAACAGCTTATTTCAGATTTATCTGCTGTAGCTAATCTGAGCCTCGCCCCGATGCCAGGGGAAATATCCTCTTCCTGGCAGAGTTAGCACTTTCACACAGCAGATTGGAAAGCTTGGCATGCGTAAATATCCTCAGAGAGATTTAAAACACACACACACAGTCAAACAGGTGACAGTTATTTGGCCCTGTGTTTATAGGCAAGGTCAGTATATATGTGTGTGTGCTACTAGAACTGGGCAACATATCAAATATAGAATTTCAAAGCAATACAAAATTAAGTAAAATCAATTTTATCAATATTATCAATATGTGATGACCTTGTTATTTGGCTAAATTTTGGGCTAAACCTCACTCCATAAGATTAGTTTTACAGTCCTTCCATGTTTTGCAGTTCATAAATAAATGAGTGTTGAGACAGATGTTTTAATAGTGTCTCTGTATGAAATTTCAGTAGCAAAAAAATACAATTTCTGTGCTTAATTTGAATTAATCAGTTCCTAACTCTATATTGATGCATATAAATGAAAACGGCAAAAATAAAAAATATATTCTAGTTTTCAATGAAATATTTTGAAATTAAAATATCAATTTGGTTGCATTTTATTTTAATTTTTTTAATAAAAAAAGTAGCAATCTTAAATAATAATAATAATAATAATAATCACACTATTTTAGAACACATTCTACCATTTAAAAGTTTGGTTAGTACATTTTTTTATGTTTCTGAAAAATGTGTATATTATATCAAAATAACGATAGATGGGTGGATGGATATTATAATGTATATATCCTTCTATATACTTGTCTATGAAAACAGTTGTGCTGCTGAAAAAGAACAATATTTATTTAAAAAAAATATAAAAATATATATATGTTCAATTTTAATGTTTTAATATCAAGATATATGTCAAATAATATCAAGACAGGAGGCATGTGAGTTGAATAAATATTGATGTGTCGTTTTTTGGTTATTTAATAACATAAAGCAGACTGTATATTTGCTTAAATGAGTTTGCATGATAAAGTCACCATTGATTGTCTGTGTATGTGTGTCTTTTTCTGATTGAGCCATGTGCAAATATGTGTGTGTGTTTGTATATGTGTACAGGTTCTCCTCTCCTCGGTGTACATACTCGATTTTAAACAGCTGTCTGAGGTGATGACTCTGAGGAAGATGGATGTGGTTTAGTGCCAAGCTGTCCAGCAGCCAATGTACACAGCCGTGTCCCAAAGCACCTCACGCACACACACACACACACGCTGAAACAGCATGTCTGACAGCTTCGGGCCTTCACTGGACAATGTAACACTACAGAGGTTTGATAGAGTCTGTGCTGCATAGCACCCACAAAACTGGCTGCGTGCCAGCCTCCGAATGCCTGCACACCCACTGTAGGACACCCATATGTCTTTCTACATTGAGACACTACAACAGAGACCCGCGTCCTGAAGGAAATCCATTTGCCATGATGAAACTCATCAGTAAAGGGTTATAACCCGCAGAAAGAGAGGGGTGACGCATGCCACGCTGAATCAGACGCCTGCCAATATGTGTATCTGTGCGTATTGTTTAGAGGGTTCAGAGTGCTAGACAAAGACAGGAAAAAAGGGGAGATGTATAGTAGAAAATAAACAATTTGCTTCCCCATCTGTGGCTTTGAACAGCTGACAGAAACTGAATGCAAATACAGTTCTGTCCGTTTTGGACATGATTTATCACTATAGTGCTGGTAGGGCTCATGGATAGGTAAACAGGATGCTTTTCCTTTCTTTCACAGGTGAAATGAGGACAGAAAGTAAGAGGACAAACAACAGAACCGTGGCTTTGTGTGGTGCTCATATGGGAGTCAGGGTTTGAACCTGGCTCAAATCCCGCTTCAGACTGTTTTCAAATAAAATTTCAAATTAAAATTCAATAAAACAACTATACTAATGAAGCTCAATAGAAACAGCAATACTACTACTAATAGTAATAAATACATAAAAAACACTAAAACGACACCTGCTGTGTTTCATACTAAAGGATACTGTTTTCTGGGAAAAGAATGGTCAAAGCGGCCCATGCATAATGATGAGTACAACAGACCCCATTAGATGCAGATATGGAATTCTGTAAGGGAAAAATCACGTAGGCAGCTGAATAACAATGCAATTAACTTCACATCTGAAGGGGAAAATACATTGACATCAACAGCTCTAATGATAAAGGCAAATGGATAATATGAAGATAAGGTAAGCCTCAACACTACAGAAAAGCCACGGAGAGTCAACAACAAGACGTAAAGAACTCTAATGGAATTGTAAGTCGCAAAATCCTTCCCTGAGGAGCACAACTGATCCCAGATCAACTTTAATATGCTGGTCTGATAAACTATAGAAAACTAATGATGTAAATGCCAAGACTGTATAGTAGAATGTGTGTTTGTGTGTGTGTGTGTGTGTGTTTAGTATTCACATCCTTGTAACTACGCTCTAAAAAAATTTTTAAACGTGTAAATGAAGTTCATTGAACATATTTTACAAGACAATGTCGGTATACCAACTTGTACAATTTCATATGAGACTGAGTTAGTTGAATTTAATTTTAAACTTGAAATGGACAACAATTTTTATATGCGTTATTTAATACAACAACACTGAGCTCTCATTTGAAATTGTTGAGCTGGTTAGCCCCGATTCTCTGTGCTGAGGTAAAGACTACAGCCACTGAGAAATCAGCATTCAAGTTAATATTGACAGAACAGACGGAGACATATCAGAGAGTCTGCAAAGCCGAAAATGACTGAATCAGTGTGCAACGGTGCACTGTCCCAGTGCCAAGACACACATACACATACACACTTCTGTTGCCTAGTTACATTGTGAGTGATATCCCAGCTTGCTGTGGGATATTTTATTTAAAAAAATACATTAAGCAACTGAAACTGATAACACCAAGAAGAGTACAAAACCAAATCAGCTATTTCTCATGACAAAACTTCTCAGTGAGGCAGTTCACCACTGGCAGCTTGTTGATGGTGCTGAGACATGTCAAAAGCTTTGGGATGTGTCATGCAATCATTCAAACAAACTGTATCTGGGATTTTCTTTCACTATTAAGACAAAATCAGCACACTGATATGACAACTTCTACAGATACACTAGCAGACGAAAGTTTGGATTTGAGCACACGGGAACTGATGAGTCTCACGATTTTTTTGACTTTTCAAACCTTGTTTGACTGTGCAAGAGCTTCTTTACAAAACTTAATGAGGTGAAGCGAATACTGAAGCATATGCAGCCAAAAAGTGCCCAAAATAACACAAAAGACTGGGTTGGTTCACATTAATATAGTTACTTGAAAAATATATTTATTTTAAGTATTTGATAAATGGATAAAATCGATTTTGAAGTGTTTTACAAAGAAACAAAAATAAATAAATAAATAAATAAATAAAAACATTTTAAATTTAATTCAATGCAGTGTAAAAGCATCCCAAAATGCACATCATAAACCTAAATGGGAAAATGCTCAAGATGGACATTTTAGTCACTTGAGATAAATATGCCTGAGATGGATGTATTTGACCCTGGCATCACAGGTAGTCTTATATATTTGCAACAAAATCATAACACATTTTTTCACAATACAAAGACTCACTGGCAACTCTATGTAAAAATGCTCTATCTGCCCTTCTTTTGTGATGCTGAAAGTTGGAGTGAAATGAGAAATTTCTCTCCAGCATCCTCCCGGCTCTTTCTTTCTCTTCCCATCACAGCGTACGCTCTCCAGCCATCGATGTAAAGGCCATTTGTCTTGTTCTGCAGAGATTTATTCAATCCAGATCAAGTTACGGAGCCACGTGGCCCCCCTGCCCTCCCATCTCTCCCCACAGTGCTCTTGTAAGGGGCTTATTTACAAGCCAAACAACAAGCTTCCTTTTTCGATTCCCTATAAAGCACACGGGGGCTAAATAAGATGGTGCATCAGAGATAGAAAGGAAGAATAAAAGAAATAATGACACGGAAAGGCTTTAAAGTGCGTGCTGCTCTTTTCACGATAGTCGGAGGTCCAGTGAGAGCAAAGCAGATCGGAGGAGGTCGGGGAGCCTTAGAAAACTTTCCACGATGAACAAAGGGAGGAAGCTCAGAGAGCTGTGGTGCCCTGAACTCTACATGCAGCTTTATTCTGTAGCTTTTATCCAATGACCCCAATCTGCTGGGGTCGAAGGCTAATCAGGGTCATTTGCTTTTCTAATTACAGGTACAAAACTCATCTGCCCAGACGCGCACACAGGCCAGAGGTGCCACACACACAGGTACACACACATATAAACACACTTCATTGGCACCTCTAGATGCTCGGGTGTTACTGGAATGGAAAATGCATCATGTTCTTTTCTTTTGTTCTGATCTGCATTCATTTACATTTGCAAATGAGCTTCTGTCTTTCATCACCTGTTAGTGGCATTGAATCTGTGAGCGTGTGTCTCCAACAACCCAGAGTGCATCTTTCGCACAGGGTGGCACTGTGTAATAAGCTGTGCAAATCATGAGTTATAGGTTATTATTTTTACATTTTCTGAAGAAATGTGAGTAGTAGTGTGTAGTGCAAACCTCGCTGGAATAAGATTAATGCTTAAGGTTTAATACTTAGGTTAAGGTTTTGTGTATGGGGTTTGGGGTCAGCCATTCTTTCAGTCAACAAAGATGCAATAAACTTATCAAAAGAGACAGTAAGGACTTTTACAATGTTACAAAAGAAATGTTTCTTTAACAGCAAATCAGCACATTAGAATAATTTCTGCAGGATCATGTGACACTAAAGACTATATAAGAATATATTTATATTAATATAATTTATATTATATATACATATATTTTTCTTAAATATATACATGCATATGTGTAGTAATTTATACATAATAATTATGCTCAGTACACACACATATATTATGTAGAAAAAAAAGAAGTTTATTTTATAAAATAAATGAAATATTGAAATATTTTCGCGATTAATCGCTGCCCAGCACTAATTTTACTGTACAAATACAAAACTATTAACATGGAATAATTCTCACAAATGTAGATGTTCACATAAAAAAATAAAATAAAATAATAATAATATAAAAGCCACTTATCATTAAAATATAAAGTTTTATGAAATGTTTGCATTCTGTGTGCATGCTCAGTGTAAGCATTACCTGTAAGATACTTCAAAGTCTTTGCATTATCACAATTATGAATGACAAGTTTTTTAATAAAAACTTGACTGTTGTCTTTCAGCATGAGCACATTTATCTGCAGGCATACTGTTTCTTAATTATGAACTTCATTAGCGTTAAACGTTCAACAGAATAGCGCTCATGATTAATGCCTGAGTAATTTCTGCTGTTATTCTAATTTGAGGCTTGAATCTGCTCTCAGATCTGGATGCTTTGTTTACCGCTCAGTGTCTTTCCTGACCTGGTCTAAAATTTAGAAGACATTTACTGCATAGCTACTCACCTCAAAACTCAGTCTACACACACAAAACATTTCAGACCTCACATCCATTATCTCGCTCACAGACACTACAAAAGACAATCTGATTGCAGAAAGCCTTGAGCATCACAGGAAGCAGGCAAATCAAATGTAGTGGGCCCAATGCTTTTTTCTGATTCCTGACAGCCGTAAAAGAGGCTATTTTTTTTTTTTTTTTAAATGCTTGTCTCATATCAAGCCTGCTCAGAAGCAAGAGACATCAAGCAGGGTAGCACAAAAGAGAGAGGGGAAAAAAATATTGCATCGCATACTGGTTTTAGTAAACCTTCTAAAAATTGTCATTAGAAACCTCTATATAAGGCTCAACAATAATGCACATATTGATAGTGTACATCCATTCTCATTCATGTATTATACACCATTGTTAATGCAAACGTTTCTGATTTGTCACCAACACAATGTAGTTGACCAGACTGGTGGAAACATTGAATGAAAACAAAACAAAACGAAACATAAAATAAAATAAAAACAAAAATAAAATATTTAATGAAAATATACTACTATAAGTGAAAACATTGGCTCTGCAACAAAAAATTGGTCTGCACACCTTATGTCTGACTTTTGACAGTAGAAAAGATGTTGGCGATTGTATATTGTGCATACATTAGAATATTTTCCTTCCACTTTCTAAATCTCAACAGTTTATGGTTGCAAAATGCATGAAGAAAAAAGAAAGCCCATTTAAAAGAATATCAAATGGGTTTTCAACAACATGAGGGTGAGTAAAAATTAAAAATGTGTACATTTGGATGAACTAATCCTACACTAAAAAAACATTTAACTAAAATTACATTTGCGATAATTGCCCTTTGTATCTGGTACAAGAAGCTTAAAAAAATAAATGCATCCAGCTTTGCAGGCTCGGTATCTGGACCCCTCTGGGGGTAAGAACACACAGCGAGAGAACATCTCGTCTACAGCAGTGAATAATGTGCACCAGGGATGGCTGAGTGTAGTAACCACAGCATCCAGATATCCCGACTCCCTCTCCCCAGATCTGAGCACCCTCCATAGGCCACTGAGATTTTTAGAGGCCATATCTGGCTCCAAGCACTCCTGAAGGACAGGCCACGAGTCTCTTCACCATAATAAGCCGGTGATGAAGAGAACAGGGTACTAGCGTGACTTTCAATCTGGTCGCGCATTGAAGATTTCCCTCTACGAGCACCGCTGAGCATCATTCCGGCCCAGAATTCCAAGTGTTTTCTGTGCTGTTTTCTAGCACTGGGGTCTGCAAGGTGAAATCGGCTCCCAAGTGCTATAAATCTCAACCCCACAGAGCAGGAGGTCACCGCTAACGGTGTTATTGCCTGTTTCAGACAGAGGAACCATTTGGTGCTGTTGTTTACTGGCAGAAGAGTAGTTTAGCTTCCTGCTGATGGAAGCACTTTAAAAACACAGCCCTTAAAGTGAAACAAGCTCAGGCGCAGAAGAGTAAAAGACTAGGAAGCTCATTACTCATAACACTGAAAGTCCAGCATCAGGGTCAGTGATGTTGATTTTTTGTCCTATCTATTTATTTATTCCAAAATGTTCATTACATGGACTTTAGCTGGCATGGATTTATAGCGTTGCATAATAATAATAAAAAATAAAATAAATTGAAGCTTGAGTTTTATTTATTTATTTATTTTGTCCTATCTAATGTATTCAGAAAAAAAATATTCAAAAGTACAATATATGATATATTTATAAAAATCTAATTAAATAGACAAAATACTTACAAATATATGTTTTATTAATGTATATTATATAACTTTTGTCCACCAAATAAAGTCATATGGTGCAAAAAGGCCTTTTACCTTGAATATTTTTCAATTATGAAATGTGTACACTCACATGCAATCAAAATGCGATGAACATGTTATGTAATGTTATTTATTTATTTTATAGTTACAGCACATTAAATAAAGCTTTAATGTGACGAAAGAATGTATTAATTTGGCACGTTTTCGACTAGATTTTCTTTTTTGTTTCTCTACCATGGACTCTCTAATACATCACTGACCCATCAGCCCCAGTGGATAAATGCCATAATAGTAAAAATAATCACTCGCATTGCAAATATTTACTCACTGAATGACTAAATTGCTTTATGTTCACATAGCAAGCCTCACAAACCAGCTCAGGGCATTGACATTTACAGAAGAGATGTATAGCACATCCATCGGTCATAATCAACGTAACTCCCTACAGATGGAGAAAAACACAGTAAGAGTTCAGCATTAGAGTCTTTGAACTGGCAATAATTTAAAAATATCATGAAACATCTGATGTGATTTCTATTTGTTTACTGACATTTATATAATGAAACCTCTCTGATCTGCAGGCATTTCTGCTTGGAAATATTTGGTCGGCTGGTTCAATTAGCCGAACATTGTTAATTTTTAATGCATACAAACTCATGGAGGTCACGCAATGTCGTGCGTTTTTTCTTTGACTGTACTCTGCAATACATATTCCGCTCCTCCACTCCTCCACCACTGCCCGTAGACATCAATCAAATCCGGCAGTTTCAATTATCCAGCAAATGGAATCTCATTTCTTTCATCATTTCTGATCCTGCCCACGGAATATCGCAGAGTATGCGTTCAAGGTGCTAATCAAACCCGGAAAACACGGTCGCCGAAGAAAATGAGCACCTCTGGATGTTACGTAAGAGCGTGTTTTCGTAAACCTTTACATCACAGACATCAATGCTTACTAAATTCTGATGAATGTCACCTTAAACAGGTTGGGGAACTGATAACTTGCATCAGGAATGACAGTTCGGGAAGACAGACTGTCACTAGCTGTGAACGAGAACACAGGTTACGAGAGCATTTGAGGTCGTCGTCTGATTTCGTTAAAAAATAAAAAAAAAATTGGCATCTCTCTTAACAAAAATGCACAGTTCCAATGAGAGAGCGAGAGCAGCAGTGTGAGTGTGTGGCCGTTTTGTTGTTCTGATAAAATGGGTCGTGCTGAGCGATGCCTTCAGCGCCTTTGACAGTTTCTCTAATCAGACATAACAGTATTATATCATATGCTGAGGACGGAGTCTATAATTAGAGCGCGTCTCTGTAATGGTTCTACACCACTGTCTCTCTGACATGCTTTATAACAAGCTCTGACATAGCAGCGGCTGCCGCTGCCGAGAAAGAGGCTTCATTTATACTCACGCTTATCTGGGCGGCCATTACGAAGGTTGTTTGGTCAAGACATCTCATCTCATATAGACAGCAGTAATAAAGAGCAATATTAGCTGAGGCATTACAGTATCATCTTGGATAACAGAAAATGTTTCTTAGCTGTATATATTATGGGTGTTTCTTTAGCTACACTCTCAGGAAACAAAGGTAGAAAAGCTGTCACTAGGAAGTAGCTTTTTAAAAGATACTAATATGTACCATCTAGGTACAAATATGTACTTTTAAACTGATAATATATATCTTTAAGGTACTAATGAGAACCCATTAGGGTTAAATAAGGTACATAAGTGCACCTTTTCAAAAGATACCACCCCAGTGACAGCTTTTGTACCATTTTTTTTTTTCTGAGAGAGTACACTGATGACAATTTTGAATTAGAACAGCAATAGAAATTGCTAATGCATTCACAAATCATTACAGAGGAACTGCATGCAACTCATTAAATTTAAAATGACATGTAAACACTGGTATTGTATTTTCATGTAAAATGGCTTCTATGTATGACAGTTAGCAGAAGTGATAGAAAAGTGTTCATATACATTTGAAACATGGATATTTTGCTGAAAAAAATGCATGGATTCGCTACTGGAGGCCTTCATTCATCCCCCTTGAGCTGTGTGAGGCATATTTTATTACTCTTGGTTGGATTCATCTGAAAGAAGAAAGTCATATACACCTAGGATGGCTTGAGGATGAGTAAAACAGGCTGATTTTCATTTTTGGGTGAACTAACCATTTAAGACTGGATTTATGGTCCAGGGTCACATATGGTTATTAGAAATGAGATTCGGATATTACACATAGTGGTTAACCATATAGACCAAAAATAAATGAAGGAGGCATGGATAAAAGTTTGAGATAATACAAATGGCTGTGGGTGAAGCACCACCCTTACATGAAACTGACATCTACAGATAGACAGTCTCAAGGGACATTAAATTCAGCCTCATTCAAAGGTGCTGAGCGGGTCATACCTGCTTTATCACAGGACAGCTGCCTATCCATCTCCAGACTGATCTAAACACATTACAGGCAATTGGGACTGAGGCCAGACACCTGCAGTGGAGGATCTTTGAGACAGCAGTCACACTTCCCACCACCTTTGAAATGGAGCGTCTCTAAATCATAACGCCTGGCCTGACTCATCAGAGCTGAAAGTTTTGCTTAAACCAAAAGGTTGCTGGTCTCTCTGTTAGGGCATTGCTAGGCACCTTTTTAAGTCATATGAGATTGTGTTCAGTTGCCTTAGCAAACAGCACTAATGGAAAACAATATATGAATGAAATTAAATCCCAACAATGATTCAGAGAATGACTCACTGCTGTGCTGGTGTGTTCTTGTCTCAGTCTATTTCTGTGGACTTGTATCCTGCTGTGCAGCTCTCGGGAGATGAATCTGAGTCCTGATTCACATCAAAGACCAGAACAGACCCCCAGGACAGAACGCCCCAGAGCGTCCGAATCCCACAAAGACCTCGCTGTCCTGCCTGTGTCCTGAATTTACGTCACTCGCTCCATCTCAACAGGACCTCCTGGAGGAGAACCAAATGCTCTGCTGGCTGACAGAAACATATGATTTCCTCAATGCAGAAAATGCAGACAGAATTGTAGAAACCAGGCATAAAACGGAATTTACTGTATAACACTGTGGCAGAGAATTTGTCAAATTTTGGATGGATATATCAAAAGTAGGTCAGTACACTTAAATCAAAACAAGATATGGATTAGTGTTTGTGAAAACTAAGCCACAAAAATATTTAAATATGAATCCTCCTTGTTCTGCGTATCTCTGTGTAAATGAAAGGCACAGATGCGTGGTTTCATTTACTACACACATACTGAAGCGCGCATGATGCTTGTATTGTTTTCAGACTCTGCCGCCTCAATATATGAGTACAAGAACACATGAGTATAATCTCTGGAACTGCTCTGAGTCACTTCATGAGCATATTACCAGTTACTTTGAGAAAAATATAGTCATAGCATAGATAATAAGAAAACTAAAGGTCTTCACAGCAACCCGTCAAAATAAAAGTAAGATTTAACTTGAAGAAACTTTGACAAATATATTGCATAATGTATGTTTATACTGTATTCATTCCCCAGAAATACTGTGTTGCGTATTTACCTTTTTCCTGCAAAATAAATCTGGTTTAGTATTCATATATGCTATATAAATACTAAATTAATTAATTAATTATTTATATTCCCCCAAGAAATACAGTGTTACGGCAACCGTCAACTTCGCAACCAGTCAAGCATCACAGAGTTTAATTTCATCACTAAAGTCTAGTTTATTCATAGAGCGGTGAATTCTAACAAATGTACAAAGCTGCAGGAAGTGGCGCCCATGTGTCTAATGATGATTACCTGAGTAAACACATCTGTAGTGAGGGGCTCTCCTCTCCAACCCTGCAGATTTGAAAACCAATTAGTCACATACAAATACATCTGTGGGTCTCAAAAGGAAAACGGTACAGGGATCCCCACCCAAAAGTTAACATCCCCCTCGATTAAAGACGTCACTGTTCATTGGAACAGATGTCAACCTCCACACACCAGAAGATCTCAATCAATTACCAGCCAACAGTGTCTGCAAGCGAGCATCATCAATTTCCTATTACAACATGCCACGGAGCTGTCAATCAAGACAAATTACTGCAGGAAATCACATGGTCCACCCAGAACACCTCTCAGATCCAATTCATCCCTACCGCTTGATCCGTATTTTTTTATTTTCCTGTCTGTCGCTAGTAATCTTAACTGCATTACACGCTGTTTCTGAGCCACAATCCCTTGACACCATTTCAAACTGCAGCTCTACATTCCTGTGTGACATAAACATAACCTTACTGTGACAGAGCAACCAAAGCTCACTGGCTCCCACTAGACAACAGTCTCTGACAGGATGTGACACAGGCTCTCATAAGGGGCGGAGTCTCTCCAGCAGATATTAAAAGCTGTCATCATGCCTGAATATGGATCATTGTTTATAGACAGTAATAAACAGCAGGGGTATAATCAGATGAAAATGAGTGTTTTCTGCCGCGGTTGATGTCACATTGAAAATGACAAGTACAAATTTCGAGAAGCTATATCCCGAAGGCTTGGCGTTCCACATGATATCAGCCGTCAAATATCTTCCCCCTCATTAATTACAGCCTCTCATGCACAAACAAACTTTTAAGAAAACTATGCAGCGAAAGAAACAAGTAGTAACAAGCTGTGGATTGATCTACAAACGGTTTACTTTCAAGTGAAGAGTAGAAAAGGTTGAGGACAAAAACAATTAATCGCATTTTCAAAAAAAAAAAAGAGGTTTTGTTTATGTGAACTATACGCATGTACTTTATGTATTAATTATGTATATAAATACACACATCATATTTTTTTTTTTAAATTTTACGTTTACATGAATATTTTATATATAAATGCAAAAGTTCTCAAATGTATACAGATGCTGTCACACTTCACTTAGAGAAAGAACGAGAAGATCCAGGAGAACACAGAAGTATGATTTTAATTCAACCCACAAGGAGATACAAACAGGAACCAAACAGCACTCTGGAGGTCCTCCAGGATGGACACGGGACAGTGGATATCCAGAGCGGCACCCACTCAGGAGGCCATGGTGGCAGTGGAGACCCTCCTCAGCCTCTACGGCTGGATCCCTACTGCCACCACCAAAACAAACAAACAAACAAACAAAAACTTGGGAACTTATGGGGCTGAACTCGGGGCCTGGGGCCCACCCTGGGCTTAACTGGGGATCAGGAGCCCACCGTGGGGTGAGCTCTGGAGTGAGGATGAGGGCTGAGTAGAGTCTCTCCTCATCCTCATTTGGGGTGGGGAGAGTTTAGGAGTGGCTGGCGAGCTTGAAAGTGATGTGGCTGGCATATCTGGGCTGAGGACAGAGACAGTGCTGGGAGGAGATGGGTGGTCGGACCATTTGGCTGGTATGTGGAGGCTCCTGGCGAAGGGTGAGCTCGGTGGTTTTAAGGAGGGACTGGATGAGAAACTTCTTTGACCTTGAAATTTGAGCCACTTAAAAGGACATTTACCAGCTCAATCTGGGGTAAATTACACATGGAACGATCGCAGCTGGTAACGTCTTCATCCAGCCCCAGCTGAAAACTGACACAGAGTGCAGAATATAACCAGCTCACCTGGCTGGAGAGCTCTAGGAACTCCTCCACATACACATCCAAATCAAGACCGCCCTGCCGCAGACACTGCAGTCTGTCTTCAGCCATAGTCATAATGTTCGGTCCGCTGTTCTGTCACACTTACAATACAATACAATACAATACAATACAATACAATACAATACAATACAATATAATATAATCAGGGCCAGATTAACACTTTGTTGTACCCTGGGCAACAATATTCAAGGGCCCCATCATCACGACCCCAGGATCACCATAATATGGTCATATACAGAATATATTACTGTAATATACAGTAAATATACTCAATACTTCAAATTCTAACTGTCATCAGGTGTATTTTGATTTACAAATATTTAAATGCTCATAGAACTACAAATGCACTACTATGTCCCCTATCAAAGACATTCACTCACATATAATGCTATGAAAACAAAACACATCAGCATCTGTATAATCTGGTAAAATTGACCCACTACATTGAGAGGGAGGGAAATATCCTCCATTTTCACAAAAATGAATAAATAAGCAACCACTTTCAAACCACTGTTTATTTAACAACATTTATTCCCAATAGAAATGTATTGAATTGATATAGCTATAACAGAAGACCACAGACAACACATCAAGAAACATTTTGGTCCTCAGCTCATTTTAAGCAGAAATCACCCTGACAGGGTGACCCTGCTTCCTCAGAATTCAACAAGGCAATCAAGTTATTAGTCCAACACAAACAATTTGAAATCTGCCAGTTATCCCTCCACAACAATATACAGCATTTTAATAAAGCTGGCACCTCAAGGAAAAAATAAATAAATAAAATGCAGTATCACTGTTATCTGCTCATAAACATTTTTATCCTAAGCTCATTTTAACTTGTTTTAAAATAGAACAACAACATATCACAGCACAATTAACCAGTTAAACATTGTAGTGCTACATAAACATTTAGAAATCTGTCAATTTCTCTGAAGAAGACAAGACAGAAATAAATGCTACATAATCTGGCAAAACACACAATTTTAGTCCTAAATAATGAGGAAGTGCATGTTTGAATTTGAAATGCCTTCATTTGGCAAACACATCTTACAATGGCTTTTTTCTGGACTTTGACTGTGCAAACTGGTGTACAGTATAACATCTTCAAAATCAAGGCCACTAACAAGTTCATGTCCAATAGCTAAAATAGAAAGTGCAGAGCCGTGTCTGTGACACAATTTCTCTCTAGAAGACAAGATAAAAATAAATACTACAAAACCTGGCAAAACACACAATTTTAATCCTAAATAATGAGGAAGTGCATGTTTGGTTTCATTTGGCATCTTGTAGAAAAGTCCTGGCTAGCTGAGTTGTCCTCGTCGTTGACGGAAGCTGACGGCAACATTAACAGGAGTGAAGAAACTGTCGGCAACATTAACAGGAGTGAAGAAATTACCTATTTTAGGTATATACTTTACATTTTCTGCGTTTCTGATGTCCTTTTCCTTTTTTAATTTCCGCTTCGCGCTCCCACTTAGCTTCTCCATATCAGATTTTTTTATGTTGTAGCATAAAAACGTAACCTGACGTAACCCGCTCGGCATAACATTTGACCAACCTCATGCGGACTGACCAATGAGGAGAGGGTCTTAACTTGAGGCCCTCTCTTCATTGGTCATTTCGCATGAGACTGACTCTCAACTGCTCTCAACTCACGTTCAAAGTCATAGGCAGCGCAGCGTCTCTCTGTGCAGCGCAAAAGCCCGTGTTGACAGTTTGTTTAATGTAAAGCGGGAGATTACCAGATACAGTATTTTGCTCGTGCCCTTGCTGCCCTGGGCCCTTTAGAGGTCTTGGGCCCCTGGGCAATTGCCCAGTTGCCCGTATGGTTAATCCGGCCCTGCATATAATATAATATAATATAATATAATATAATATAATATAATATAATATAATATAATAAATATAATATAATATAATATAATATAATATAATATAATATAATATAATATAATATAATATAATATAATATAATATAATATAATAATACAAAGATGCCCTGCCAAAAAGTTATATAGACTTGAACATTTATATATAACTTTTAAAACAATAATGGAGACAGAATGCAAAATGTTAAAATCTCAAATTCAAAACATTTATTTTAATAAATAAATAAATCTAAATCAATTACAATAAAAAGTTAAAACAAAGAGTTGTTTAAATGAATGAATGAATAAATGAATGACATTTAGAAAAAAGAAGAAATCAAAAAAAATGTATTAAAGAAAATAAATGAACAACGTTAAATATTGCACAATTATAAACATGAAAACATCTATTTATTTATATATATATATATATATATATATATATATATATATATATATATCACACAACACAAACTATCACATTCCCATGAATGAATGAATGCTTGAACGAAAGGGCATATGGATTTTGCAGTGGATGATCCTTTCTGACAGAAATTATCTTGCAATGTATTGTTGAAGCCAGTAGATGTGTTACACAGGCAGGCTGTGCTTAAGATGGGATGCATTTGGAGTTCACCGTACTGACAGTCTAACACCAAGACATGCTGTCAGGACGCTAAAACCCTCTCCAAAAAGCTGTGCCCCTGAATCCATCTCCTTTAAAATGCAAAATTACAAAAATGAGTTAACTTTATAATGTTCTAACAACTAAACCACAAACCACCAATAAACTGCCTAAAATCATTCTGTAAATCATTCACAACACCTCAGCATTCTGATGGCAAGTATTGCACTGACAAAAACCACCAACTTTTTCTTCAGAAAGGGTAAAAATCTTGTCTTTCTACTCAATTAAGGTCAGAACTAAGAATCTAAAAGCAAACACAGTTTGCAAGATGCACTTAACCTGGTGCACACAAACTGAAATGAGGCTATGTGCTGTGAACAGTTAAGCAAATAAAGGCAATAGCTGATAATAATACCAAAGCTTTATGGCTTCACATAGGTGAAAGGAAAAAAAAGCAAAAAAGTCCAAATGAAATGTCATTAAGGAGCTTGCGTATTATTCCTTTCTGTCCCATTTCAGACAAAATACTGATTTGATAGTCAATAAGAGCCTCAGTTTTTCAGCTGCTCTACAGTAAACAAATATATAATACTACAGTATGCTGCAATATTACAACATGGCTTATATAAAGAAAAAACAACAGCAAGGGATGAAAACATCTTTATATAATGAAGGAAAAGTAATCAATTAACTCATAATAAAAGTGAATTTTAAGGCTGACAGGACAAAAAAAAAATAAAAATAAAAATAATGCCTACATATATAATATACTGTATACGCATTGCACAAAGCACAAGTTCCTAAAGCTAGTTTTACACAATAAGGTGTTCAGGCTCTCTGAAACACCATCTGTTCTGATTTCACTTCTGAGAGCTCTTCACTTTCATGTAGGTGTCTGCCTGGGCATAACAGCTCAGCCTGCCTGCGATACGGCAAGCCCATCTGCACACACACACACACACACACACACACACACACACACACACACACACACACACACACACACACACACACACACACACACACACACACACACACACACACACACACACACACACGGATACAGGCATACCGAGAGACAGGTAATTATGAGCAAGCAATGAGGAACCTTTTGTAGATCACAAGTGAAATAAGAAGTGAAATCAGCATGCTAGCTAGCTGCAAAGTCTCATTTGGCCGCCCACTCCCTCTCTGAGCCTGCAACCAACGCAGCGGCTTAGCGGAGGAGGAGAGGGCAGAACTCTGAGAGAGGAACAACTTCACAAAAAACTCATTTATACTTTTGTCTTCATATACTGTTTACACTCCAACTAAAGCACTTAACCATTAAAAGCACACTCCATTATGGTGCAAAAGTCAATATATATATGGAAAATTATTTTTATTTTTTTTTCCTCTAAGAATTTCTGTGTCGGCATGGCTGATAATGTATGACATTTTTCAACTTTTCATTTTAATATTGACAAAATAATTTCTAAATTGTAGCAAACGGAAATACCCCAAAAGTGATTTCATTATATGTATTCATATATATTAATTAATTATTATTAGATATATTAAAATATAACAATTAAACATTATTAGGTTGCCTATAATTATATTTACAAATGATATGCAATTCAGTATTTTTTTTTTTTTTTGCTGTTTTGCATGATTTACATTTGTTCAGTTTTAAACAGTATTAAATTATATATACATACAAGTGTAAAATGTAAAAAAAACGTATTAACTTATATTATTTATATATAATATTTACAAATAATTAAATATATAAGAAACAATAATATTATTAGATATAATTATATTTACAAAGTATATGCAATTTGGCATAATGCTTTTTGGTATTTTGCATGATTTATATTTGTTAAATTATTTTAGATTACACATACAAACAAATGTAAAACGTAAATAAATCATAAAAATGTAAAATAGCATTTAAAACACGTACATACACGTTCAATAATTTGGGGTTGGTTTTTATGCATTTTTTTAATGCAGAAATTAATAATGATGCATTAAATTTGTAAAAAGTGAAATGAATATAGAAATACAGAAATTAGTTATTTTAAATTACAATATTTCATAACAGCTAATTTTGCTGTATTTCTGATCAAACATAAAAATATAAACTTTTTAAACTGTAGTGCATATCCACACAGATTTCACATTTTTTGATGGCTTAAAACAATAAGTAATTATTAATTAAAAAGTTAATTAATTAAAATTAAAAATATAAAATCCAATTTAAAGTCACATTTGTTCATTTTTGTATCATGAAAATGCAGCTTTAATTCTTTCTTCCTTCCACTATCAGTTTAGAGAGTTGTGCAGTCTCCCAGAAATGTAGCTGCTACTGTCACCCCATCTTCCCTTCCCTGCGCCCTCCTCCATCTCCCCGTCCTTTCTCAATATTCTAAGAGGCCTCCAAGGTCACGGCAGAGCTGCTCGATGGCACGTCTCGTCACATTACTGAACATACCCACTCTTGAAATATGAATCATCATCCAAAGATGTACGGTAATTATTACTAAGGAGGTGGTATTTTTAGCTGGTAATTAGCCACTTGTCCTAGAGAGAGCCCAGCATGATGCTTATCTATCAAGGTGAGAGCGAGAGATGATGATGGAGGGAGAAAGGAAGAAATTACTGTCACTGGATGCAACGTGTCAAAACAACATCATGTCACACTTCCAATGTTATTCACTGATGCTAAACAAAAAGCACATGGACGGATTTTATATGAGCTTAAGTTAGAAATTACTATATTAAAATCCCATTAAAGCAATTACATGATTATGTCAACTATTTATCAACTGCTCTGTGAAGAATTTTTCAGGGACGGATTTGCCATATCGCTGCATGCCACTATCTTTAGCAACCAATAGAGAAACTCTGTTGAATAAACATTTACAGATGTATATGTGTATGTGTAAAAGCGAGTGTGTGTAAGAGAGAGTCTCGCAGGAGTGTGTCTGCGGGCATTGTTTGTGTTAGCGTGTCTATTTGTGAAGATGTCACTTATGTTAAGATAACATTTGTTAAGATGTCAAATGTGTTTTTTTTTTTACATTGTAAAAAAATGTAGAAAACACATTCAAATATAATAATAATAATAATAATTATTATTATTATTATAATAATATTAATAATAAATAGTAGTAGTAGTAGCAAATAAAATGGCTATGAAAATCATTACTTTCAACTAGTTTAATATCAGGGATCTCTAATATCCTAAACATATACAAAACTTTTTTTATGAAACAATTGAAGGGGACAAGATATTTAAAAACATGGGCTGATGGATAATAATAACAATAATTGTTACAAATAAACACATTATTAGCATTCATATATTCATATATATATATATATGAAGAGTTTGGTTCCAAAACACAATAAATAAATTTTGATTAATTTAAGTAAAAATGTGTTTTCTTTACCAAGAAAGTGGCAAGATGAAAACCACTGTTTTCTGTTTCAAACATTCACATACCATCTTTAGGTTATAATAACATTAAAAATTTAAATCCAGGTTTTGGTTTTCAAAGATTTATTATAAAATTGTAGCATTTTTTCCCCCAAAATGCAATAAATCCATGACCCTTTATTTCCTCAAAATGCTATAAATCCATTAAATCAATATGAAAGTTATTTTTTTATATTAAAACTGATGAAAATACACAACATAGTAAGTTGATCCACATATGACAGCCTCTGAACTTGGTCAATACTAATTATATTATATCATTAACAGGACTTTTTTACAGGCACTGGACTAAAAATACATCCATCAGCCATCGCTTCTGAACATGAACAACATTAGATTTACCGGTACTATTAATCACAGAACCAGCTTTACTGAAGAGATGCGGATGACAATCACATGCGATTTACCGTGCAGTTCTTGTTTGTTGATCAAAAAGTACAAAGTAGAGGAGTAAAACTAAGATCCAGAGTGTATTCAAAGCGCCGCCATTACTGTCTAGAGTGCGTGGAATGGTGCGCTGTGATTTGTTGTTTCTGTTTACAGTGCATGGAATGGTGTGTTGTGATTGGTTGAGCAAGTATATCGCATATATATATAAGTTAGAATTGCTTTAAAATGTATTTAAAATGTTTATGTATAATTAATTAAAACATAATAATTAAATATAAATATTTAATTATAATAGTATAATATTATTAGTTGTATATAATAATAATAATAATAATAATAATAATAATAATAATAATAATAATAATAATAATTATTATTATTATTATTAATAAAAATAACTAAATATATAAACCTTAAAGATAGATAGACGGACGGATGGATGGATGGATGGATGGACGGACGGACGGACGGACGGACGGACGGACAGACAGACAGACAGACAGATAGACAGATAGATAGATAGATAGATAGATAGATAGATAGATAGATAGATAGATAGATAGATAGATAGATAGATAGATAGATAGAAAGAACCTCAGACCCCAAGTAGAACATGAGGAAACACATCTAAAAAACAAAGCACCTCTCAAAGTGTTCTGTGTCTGGCCTTGGCAGTGGGAAAAAAGGGGAATTCGATGCGAGGCCCGCAGACAGAGGGGTTCTCCAAAAGGTTGGTGTGTTTACAAGCAGAAAACATGCTGCTCCCTTATGGCGTTATTTTTGTCCCACAATCCTGACCGAGTAATTGTACGTTTTGAGCACAGAGAACTATATTTTGCAAGCACATTACATTATATTTTGAACAGAAATTAACAAACGCAAAAAAAAAAAAAAAAAATTTGCTTGAGCAAAGAAAAAACCATTCCGTGCTCAATAAATGTATTTGCTTGTTTGCTATTATCCATATTAATGTAATTCTCAGCCTCTTAATTCTGTGCGCGCTCAACTCTTGACACACGCTCGCTCAACTTACAACAGCGTTACAAGTGTGCCACAAAATCAACCAATCAGAAAATTAAAGGTCAATTGTGATTGGCTGTTGGTCTCCAATCAAATCGCTAGTAGAACCAAAGGCCGTCTGGTCCGTGTACATTTTGATCATTTCATTTCCTATTTAGAATTCAATAACGAATAAAAAAAAAAAAAAAAAAAAAATATAAAAAAAATAATTGTCAAAGCTCTTTACATTCTTTGCATGTGATTTATCAACACCTAGTACATCTTAAAATATACAGCTCATGAAAAATAAAAGTTCCAGATGGACAAACATTAAATGCATAAACCAGTGTGAATAAACTATATCTTAAAATAAATTTGGAGATGTTGTAAGTTGAGCGAGCGTGTGTCAAGAGTTGAGCGCGCACAGAATTAAGAGGTTGAGAGAGAGATAGAGGGACTTGACAGGAGCGCAGAGAATAAGTTTGTGAGGGAGCGCCTGAGTAAACTGCGTGAGAGGGGTTATTACTGCACGTTAATTTGGATAATAGCAAACAAGCAAATACATTTATTGAGCACGGAATCGTTTTTTCTTTGCTCAAGAAATTTTTTTTTTTGCGATTGTTAATTTCTGTTCAAAATATAATGTAATGTGCTTGCAAAATATAGTTCTCTGTGCTCAAAACTATTACTCGCTCATGATTGTGGCACAAAAATTACGCCATACTCCCCAGCAAGCCACAGCAGCATGAGAGCTTCTGTGTTTCCCTCAAATCAAACAACCAAACTCAGACACAAAACATTCATACAGATGTTGGAGGTCGCCCTGCCTTTTGACGAACTCACATTACTTTGTCACTCTTTTTTCAGCTGGAAGTTGAAAGCAGAGATGCAGTGAAAGCAGGAGAAAGACAGATGTGAAGTGGAATGTGAGGGTGAAAAGCAGGTGAAGCGGACCGTAGTTGTGCTGAAGGGCATGACTTGTGCTATCTCACAGCTCCCCATTAACCTGCTGGGAGTCTATGTGTGTGTGCTGGACTCTGATAAGCATACACACACTGCATTAATATGCCACACACTAATAAAGCATTCACACAGAGGTTCAAAACAGATATGAGAAGCTCTATTTGGACTAACTCCACTTTATAGGTTGTTTGCAATCACGTGATTCTGATTTTGATTTTTCTCAATAGAAATTACTAGCAGAAGCTCAAAATGCCTGTGTTTTGCATCATTTATGGATGCTCAGATAGGACAAACTGAGAAACCACAATTAGCTTTTATAGTGTACGAAAATGTGTTGTTCATAAGCGGAGAAAAGTCAAGAAATTTACTGAAAACCGCTGGAAAAGTGGTTTATAAACCTGCGTCAGGAGGAGCAGATAATGCTCGGGTTTGCAAATGGTTAATATAAGATATAATAATATATTAAGAAATTAATAAAGAAATATATAAGTAGATACAGGTTGACAGTCAGAATTCACTGAATGCTAAACGCCAAACATAGACACAATGTAAATAATCGAAATCTCACAAATGTTCCTTTATAATCAGTGAGGCGCTGAACAGCAAATTATATCTTATTTACATCGTGTCTACATGTGGCGTTTAGCATTGCATGAAATCTGACTGTCTCATGCTGAATATGTGAGAGCTGGTAACCTAATCTATTAATATCTTCATTTATTAGTATATCCTATATTATTCATTTACACACATGAGCATATCCGGTGTTCTGAAGATTTGTGCTACAATGTCAGATTTATTTAATTTTTACATATGATATTTTCTTTAAAATTTATTTTAATGAATACAAATGATTTTACAAAATGTATTTTATGTTGATAATTCTGGTGTAGATTTGTCTTACAATATTCATCTAACCCCCCCCCCCCCCACTCACACACACAAACACAATTAACTAGTGTTTTGTAGTGTTTTACAGTAGTAAATGAAATGTTCTAGATTTTTTCATCAGTGTTTCTGTGTTACATGCTCTAGATAATTAAACAGTAATGGAAAATAAATATCATAATGTAAATAAGGACAGAAGGTGACCATCCCACGATAACTCCAGTTGCTATAAGGCTGTTTTCTGTACACCAGCAACCATAAACAAGGGCAGGCGGGTTAAGAATTATTCAGCATGAGGTACCTTCCGGCTGTAACTTTAACCGCTCAACACAAACCTATTCACCCTTCCCCTCTCGCCACCCTTCACGCCTCACCTCTAACCGCTCCATATTTCAGACGTAATTTGGCACACGGGGATAAAATTATCCTTGTGTTCTGAAGCAGCAACAGTGAAAGGGCAGAGAACAGATAATTGTTAACAAATCTGACTTGCGTAGAGTGTGTTTTTCCTGCCCGCTGCGTTCAGTGTGCGCCGTCGTGCCGATCTCCAGAAAATCTGTCTACGCTTTGGCAGTCGCCCCAGAGCAAGCATCTGTCAAAACAAATGCTTCTCGTGTTGGCAATAAATAAATGAAAGAATAAATGAATAGATAACACAAGGGGGGAAGACAGACACATCAGAGATGGGAGAGAAAGAGTGATCTAATGTCATCATTTAGCAGAGGACGTCAAAGAATTAAGGAAGAGCGAACGATTGAGTCCTGTCAGATTAAGCAAGACGACAATTAATGCAACAAATGAGTGATGGCGCAACATGTTATAATGAAAACGTCTGAACGCAGCCTGTTAATGGCCTGCAATCTGAAGTCAAATGATACGAACGACTAGATTTTTACACTTAATGGAAATCAGAGTGTTTTTTTTTAAATGCTAGGATGTGTTATTGGCTCAACTTTCACTCAGAAATTAATAATACATTTGACAAACGATTAAAAATTACATTTTGAAGCCTGAAATAGCATTTTCTTAGTCATTTCTAACAAATCAGCATACTAGAATTATTTCTGAAGAATCGTGTGACACTGAAGACTGCAGCTATGATGCTGAAAATTCAGTTTTGCCAACACAGGAATAAATAATATCTCAATATATATTAAAATATAAAGCATATTTTAAAAAACAATATTTCACAAAATTATATGTAGGAGACTTCTTCCCAACCCCAAACTTTTGAAAGATAGTGTAATGAAAGGTAGTATTTAATTTATTACTCAAATTAAGGATGCTATAACTAACATGTATATATATATCTATAAATAATTCCAAAAAAAAAAAAAGAGTTTAAATGGGGTCATCATATAATGTATTATTTGTTTTGTTAGCTATAGCATCCTTAATACAATATTAATTTTTTTTTTTTGTTGTTGTTGTTGCTGTGGTTGTTTTTTTTTAACACTGCCATAGCCAGGAGGAAAAAGAAGAAGAGAAGAAAAACCTTTTTTTTTTTTTTATTGGAAATTTTAAAGCATGCTACCATCTTAGTGAATAATGCATTAAGCTATCGGAGACCCTTTACAGCACCAGACTCCTCTGAGTCATTACACAGTGCGGGCAAGGATCCTCTTTTGATCCAGTTAGAAATTCTATAAAAAACATTAGCTATTTTTATTCATTTGTCGGTCCGAACTCTGCAGTTTGAAGCGCTCAGCCCAGAAGAATTAGCATTTCATGGCTAAGCAAACCTGTGTGAAAACTTCAAGTGAACACTTATGATATCAAATTGAGGGTAGCATCTAATTTCCTAATTTATACAAGCCGAAATGACCCAAATGAGTGGCTTACACACAAAACACAACAAAACCCAAAACGTACACAGTCAAACTCTGTAGGAAGTGAGGTGACAGTTCAGAGAACAGGCAAAAAGGTTACGCTTCAGGCAACCAGTTTAAGGCCTGTTTCCTGCCTCAAACGTTTAGTCATTTACATATATGATGCCTTTAGGCCATTTAAACTTTCTGAGGAAATGTGTCCTGTCTCTACTCCCCATGAATACAGTATTGATTTAGTCCAATGTTAGGTTTAACTGTCTGAATATGACAGACTTAACTTACATGCTGTTATCATCCTAAAAGCCCTTCCTGCTTAATCAAGCGCTGCTCATTTTAGACACAATTACAGAAAATGTGCACTCTGTTCTTTAAGAAAATGACCATTTGAACAAAATGGTTCTATTGTAGTGGGTTAAGCTAATGGGTTTTATGTCACTGTGACCCGAACTGGAAAACTCCTGCTGGTTTAAGAAGAACGATAGACAGTAAGAAAGGTTATGAAATAAATAGTTTGAAAAGTAGATATTCAGGATTTTATTTAAAAAAAATTCTGCTGGCCTACAGGTCATGATAAAGTATGATGTAAATAATGGAGAAATGGAAGTCAAAAAATAAAAATATAAATGAATGAATGAATGAATGAATGAATGAATGAATGAATGAATGAATGAATGAATTATGGAACTTACCCACACTCCTAAAAATGAAGGTTCTTTATTGGCATTGATGGTTCCACGAAGAACCTTTAAAATCTACGGAACCTTTCCATTGGATGAAGGTTCTTTATAGTGGAAAAAAGGTTCCTTGCACTAAGAAAATAAATGGTTCTTTTAAGGACTGTTCTCTAAAACGTTCTTTTTGGAACCCAAAATGGTTCTTCTATGAAATTGCTTTGAAACACCCATCTTAATTTTTAAGAGTGCACGTTCAAATGTGGATAAAAAAAGAAAGAAAAAAAATCATTCATTCATTATAAAAGGCTACTCTGTTGTTTCTTTTGATCTACTTACTGCTTACATATTCATACAATAAAATCTTCTGGGGGTCTTGAAAAATTGCTTAATATGACCAAAAATACTGGTGCTGGCTGGAAGCTTTAAAATAATTATCTGAGAAGGTAAAAGCTAAAAAAATATGTTTTATTCCAACCATTTTGAGATAATTATACCACCCTAACATGTTTTACTACCCACAAAAACATCACATTTAATTCACAAAGGTAAATGTCTGAATTAATTGTCAGATATTCAGGAACTTAAAACACGGTAGACTGAGTTAATAACTGGTTGTTTAATTATACACTTTCTTTTGTTTTTTTGGGTCATGTTTATTGAGAATAGTCAACTGCCCCCCAAAAATTCATCAACATCACTCAAAAAACTTTTGATTTACACTAGAGACTATTTGTTATCTCTTCAACTTGTCAGAACTTGAACTGACTTCACCAAACTATGTAAGATCTAGTCCTTTATATATCAAAAGTCATGTTCATGAGTTCAACATCTGCTCAAGAAGTTCAGAGAACACAATCATGCTAGCCTTCAATAGCTAAAATGGTGAAACTCCATATAATGCTGTACAGAAAAAAAAAAAACACAGACCCAGAATCCCATTCACTAGCAGCAAATACATATATAAAATGCTACATACGTTGACCATCAGGCATTTCAGCACTGGACAGCTCTTACCTAGAAGAAAGAAAACAGACAAGAAAGAGTCCATAAAATTATGACACCAGACTTCATCTTTACAAGAAAAGACACAGAAGAACAATGGAGATGGTGTGAAACATCTCCTCTTAATTTGTCCATCTCAGCCAAATAGCCATATGACACGGAGCAGAAAAAAGGATTAAAGAAGAATTAATCTGGCTGATCATTTCCTTGACCGGGAGTGTGACGGCGTGTTAATAAATGTGGACTCCTGAGAGGTAGCAGCCCCCGTGTCACTCTGAACGAGAGAGGTCACTCCTCCATTTCATACCCATTTGTCACGTCTCGCCACTGGCTCAGGTGTGCTAGCGTCCCACAGATGTCTGCTGAGTAAGACTGATATCGGAGATTCACCAGTCAGCTAGCTGTGAAGTAGAATGCGTGGGGACAGCAGGTCGGGGACGCGAGCGCAACAGGACATGATTAAGGCGGAGGTGAGAGGAGTAAGGGTCTGCTGGACGGCAATGATAGATAGAGACCACAGAACTGTGACGGCAACATGGAGCTAGGAGTCTCCTAAGCTCTGTTCTAAGAAAGACATGGCTGGAGATTGTTTTGAGGCAAATGTATAAAGTATGTATTTCATCAAATTTATTGATGCAATTTTATGATCTACTAATAATGTCCCAGAATGTATTGACATGCATCACATTTCTTTCTGAAAATTTCCAGCACATTTCAGGTTATGCTTTGTGTTTTGTGGTGGAAAACACAGTTGAGGATTTATTTTCATTTTATGTTTATTTATTGATTTTTTTAGAATAAAATGGTCTTCATCTTGCTAAGTCTAATTTCATAGCTAGCATTTTATGCAACCATAAATATACACAATTTCATTTTTCACAATAAAATAAATAGGGTTAGATCTAAATTCTGCAGTATAGTGGCCCTCCAGGAGCTGGTTTAGACACCACTGCTCTATGAAAAATGGTATTCACAATGACAGTGATTTTGTGATTTTTGTGAGTATGAATATGTACACAGTGATTTAATCACTAGGTGATGAATTAATTCTGATTGACGAATACGAACGTAGTATTTACATGAACGCTAAATAAAATGACTGGGTTGATATGCGGGTTTATGTGTCACAAGCTTCTGATCGGATTTACTCTTTTGACAAGTGCACAATGCATGAACATACAGAGTTTCCCGCTGCTGTCGCATACTGTTTTAAAAAGCACACGTGATTTTTATCTACTTCGGGTCCTAATTATGCGACGACCAGCACATGAACTGTTGTGCTGCTTAGCGTTACTTAAAAAGAAAATAGTAAAAGTACCCAAATCTAGTAGTCTGTTGATGAGAGTGTTAAACAAGGACTGGTGGGATGTGGTCATGTTCCACTTTACATACGCTGAGTGAAAGGGGAGTTTTATGATGACAGGACACTTATTTATGACACTTTATTCGCCTATAAGAATACCTCGTTCCATGCGTCATATGTCATTACGCTATTTCTGCGTCACAGCGCATGCGCAGAACTTTCCAGCTTCGGTTTTCAATCCGATCAAGTGTTTACATGTAATCTCGCTCGATTAACAAAAGGAATAAACCACCCCTTACAATCCGATCAAAAATTTTGTCAGATCTGGCCAATTCAATCCGATTGACGTGTTTACATGTGACTTTTTATTCTGATTTTGCTTCTAGTCCTATTACAATCGGATTAGTAGCGTCCATGTAAACGCAGCTACTGTCATTGTGAACACCCCTTGAATGTAACATTGTTCTCATCTTCCTAAGCAGCAGGTTTCAAGTAAAATGATTTACCCTCTCCGGGGTGTAAGACTCATTCTCGCATTCACATCACTGGTGCGTGTTCACTGCGGGAATTTCGGCACTAGATTATAAATGGACCATTGGATGATCCGTCTCTAAAACTGCTAGTTTTTTAGCCTCCAAGAGTGAAGACTGATGTCTTACGCTCCATTTGCCCCAGTAGGGTCACACAGAAAAATGACGCTTTTCTAAAAAGGGCCACAGATGTTGCCTCTCTGTATCCAACAACGTTATCACTGGCCAAATGTAGGCAAGTAATAAAAGAGCGCAACTGTAATGTCTAGTCAGAACATAAACCCGACTGGAGGAGAGATAAAGATCAGAAGCTCAAGTGAAGTTCGGGTTTCTCATCCAAGATAATATAAAGGATTTTATCTTGAACATGAGACCTGCTGTCTTTATTCATCACATATGCTTCTTTGGCCAGTAATGTTTATGCTAAAGCTAATGTTGCTTTCCTCCTTTAAAACAAATGTGTAAAGAATGGCGATTTCTAACTTATTTACGTAGATTTATTTATAAAATTTAGAAAATGATTTTTTAATAGTTTCTGATGTACGTCAGCACATTAAAAGCTAAATGTAACTAAATTCTAATGACAGCTAAAAGAGCTGCTTTTTCAAAGAAGACATTAAAAAATAAAGTCTGTTAAATTAATAAAATGCACATAAGCCCACCCATCTTCATTCATCAAATGTTTGTCTAAAAACTCAAACATGTCATTCTTCCCCATAATGCTAATTCTAATGCTAAAGCTAATTCCTCCAAAAAGATGCTAAAACAATAGTAATTTTTTATTCATTGCTGCTCATTTATGTACAACACATCCAAAATCACTTTTCTAATAGATGATTTTTAGCTTAGAGCTAAATGTAGCTAAATGCTAACGAGTTATTTTCTTCGTTAGTTGCTTTGAATAAAGTTTTAAGTTTAATGAAAAGGAAAAAGTTCAAAAAGCTATTTGAGCTCACAACTGCAGCCTCCAACAACCCTAATTCAACTCAAATCCAAGCTTATTCCCAGCTCCAGAGGTGAAGCGTTGAGCGTCCCAACATTTTGATTCTGTATGCAAGGTCATGTCTGCCATCTCCCCCTCCTGCCGTTTTACACCTGCCATACTTTATTTGCTCCCACATTAACTTTGCCGCCGAGTTTCCCTTCCCATCTAAAACGCATTTACAGGTGGGAGAAACGTAAACAGGCTGGCGCTGCCTCATTAAACAACAGCACACACTCTCTCTACCCAAACAAACCAACTTTTATTCCTCAATCATCCCCTCATTCACTCGCCTCACGGACTCCTTTGTCCTCCATCTTTACGTCTAAGTGACCTTTCGGGAGAGCTCTGTAGGTCAAGCCGTGGGCTGATTCTGAAACATGTGAAGTGCATCTCGCTCAACCACCATCTCTCGTCCCAGTGGGGGGCAGGAACAAAGTGATAGTGTTCTGACCAGATAACCTTCCCTTTGCTAACCAATACTTTCAAGGATAACTGTGTTCATGTTCATGTAAAGGCACAGCGAGAGAGAGACAGAGAGAAAGAGAGAGAGATAGCAGAGACATAGCGGATATTACAGTCAAATCACAATATAGCGTCTAGACTTTAAAAAGAGAGTCTTTCAGGTTTGCCGTGCTCTATAATTTGCACCCTGCCCTTAACGCAAGTGACTAGCTGCTAGTGTGTGGATATAAGGGTGTCGATACATCCCTGGCTGGAGTGTGAAAGGGCGATTTAAGTGTATTTTAATGGCAGTGTGATACTACGTTGGCTGAAAGAGTTTGTGTGTTGTGCTGTAGAGATGTGAGAGAGCAGGAGAGGCACATAAGGAGCTTTAATGTTCTGTGACAGGCCCAAACCCCCTCCGCTATCTCCCTCTCTCTCTCTCTTGCACCCACATTCCCTGCTCTACACAGTCCTTCCCCTTTTTCTTTTTCTGTGTTTCTCTGACAGGAATCCATAGGCCTGCCTCAGTCTCAGTAAAGGTGTCGACTATAAAGCTCCTGAGCACCTTATCTGCCCCCTGCGTCTGTCAGTAGGGATTTCTGATCAGTTTCTTCTCACACTTTAGAGCAGCTCAAAGCCACTTCATCTCTTTGGCTGAAAAAAAAAAACAGGCCTCAAAACTTCACACTGAGAGCAGGACCCTTTTTTAGACTCCGAAAGCCAAATTAAGCTTCCTCATGGCTTTCTCTCAGATGCCTGTATATACTTAAAAATTCTTCAGAAGTCTCACTATCAGTCTGTTTGTCCATCTGTCTGTCCAAACATCTGTTCGATCAACCAATGAGATTAACTCACAATACTCACTCTACTGCAAATTCTTTGAGATTGATTTGCTAGTGTACTCCAAACACCTGACAAACTACATTCAAACACTTAGCAGAATACTGATTACTCATCGTACACTACACAGATTTATCAGTATTATCAATCCCACCTTATAATACTAACAGCATATCATATTCAGTAACTTTGGCTATTTAACATTATTTATTAATTTATTTTAAAAGGTAAGCCAAACTTCCTGTTACAACAATATTGCACTTACTGTAAGATTTGCCAATTTTGAGGCACAAAGCAAAGCAAGAAAAAAGTTTAAACTTTATAAAGAGATCTTTTCCTATTTCTAGTGAGTCGGTTCCTGAACTTATTTAACCTCGACAACAACATCCTGTGACAGTATTGAGAACCCACATAAGAGTCCTTTGTGTTTCGAAGATGCATTACAGCAGTAGTCACTTTTTTCGTGCTAAGCTCAAACACATTCCCTTCTTTCATGCCACCTAGCAACCTATTCAAATTGCTATTCCTGGATGCTATTTGTGGGGGATTTCCTGCAGTGGCTGAAGTACTGCAAAGTCTTGGCTTATAGGGATAGTTCCCCAAAAGTGAAAATTATGTCATTAATTACTCACCCTCATGTCATTCCAAACCAGTAAGACCTTTGTTAATCTTCCGAACACAAATTAAGATATTTTTTATGAAATCTGAGAGCTTTCTGACCCTGCATAGACAGCAATGCAACTGACACATTCAAGGCCCAGAAATGAAGTGGAGTACATGAATAACATATTCTATTCAATTTTATGAAACTACGAGAATAAATTTTGTGCGCAATAAAAACAAAAATAATGACTTTATTCAACAATTTCTTCTTTTTGACATGCGTTCACAAGAGTACCACGACTCAATGTTAAAAGGTTAGTTCGCCCAAAAATACAGGTTTGGAACAACTTGAGGGTAAGTAAATTGTTCTTTTAATTTTCTTTTAACTATCCCTTTAAACTTGCATGAATCCCATTTTTCTCATTCATCCATCAATGTGTGTTTTTTTTTTACTATTAATGCTATCCAGGTTAATTCTAGTCTATCTCAGACGGACAGGCTTGTCAGATATTTACTGGAGAGCTGCATTAATCAACAATCAAGGAATCAACAAATTCCTGTCAGACTTGTAAACTCGCACGGTTGGTGGTCTAATCTAAATCTCTCCCAAAATTATCCTAATATATTCCCCCTAAGGACAGTATTTTTGTTTGCTTGTTTGCTTTTGGAAAACCACTTGATTAGACGAGTGCAACAGGCAGATAAGGATTCATGAATAAATGGATATTAATGTCCATGGTTTTGCAATCTCTAATATATTGCCAAATGTTAGGCTGTTGAGTTTGTCGTCAGAAAAATAGACTATGCAATTCACATTAATTCAACCATAGAGCCTAATTTTCAAAGATAACCACTAAAATTGTAGTGCTACTTCATTAGACTAAAGCAAATGATTATTCAAAAAATAAAAGCTCACAAGTGACTGTTTTAGAATAATTAAATCTCTCCATTTCTCCAAGTGACACTTATTTTTAGGTACAGTCAGTCAGCAGCTAACAGCAAGTAAACTTTCCAGTTCAGGAATCCTCTCCTATAAAAGATTGAACCTGCACACCCTTTGTATTACAAACCTAGATTCTTAACCACCAGCATCTTATCATCTTTCAAACATAGACTTTTCCCCAAGTCACTGCAATCACAGGTTCTGAACTTGGAGAACACATTTCTGCGATGTCCATCACAGGTGAGTGGGCTGCTCGGGTTTAGATGACCCTATTGTGAGGGAAAGCTTTTATATGAATGAGAGTCCATCCTCTCCCAGGCCCTGCCGAACATGTAGAGGCTCTCCACAAAGGCTTTCTGCTTTCCCCCAAGTGTGTTGGTGAGAAATAATCAGCCCCTGATCCTCAGAGCATCTTCAACTCCGTGGGCAGGGAAATAAGTCTTGTAAGATGAATTACGTACGGTAAAAAAAAAAAAAAAAAAAAAAACACTGGAGAGAGAATGTGCTTCTTTTCTCTTGGAAGCTTTTCTCTAAGATAAGAAGTGGCCACATCCTGACAGCTCTCAAATCAGCCATTCTCGTTTCCCTGGACACTGTTACCATGTCAACCGCAGGAGTGCTCTGACCTTGTCCTGGTGTTTAAAGACACCAATTAAAAGACATAATGACGGAGACCTGCGGTGGCCACACCAGGTTGCTAAGTCAGCACAACACCAGCTCGAGAAGAAAAAAATAAACAACGTGAAGTATTAGTCGAACGTGAAGTTGATATGTGGTGAGCAGAGGTTTGTATTTCACCAATAGTGCCAAATCAACATCTAAAGCTCACAGACATTGAGCAAGAAAATTGATTTCTAGTGTGAAATTGCTTTCACACTACAATATTTGGAGCAGAGCCTATTGTGGGTTTGAAATGAGGAGTTTGATTTGTGTTCGCTCAGTCGGTGTGAAAGCTGTTACCAAACTTGGACCAGGAAACCACAGAGCTGAAAATGCAACTGAAAAGAAATAGTTTTGAAGAAATCTTATCAAAAGTTAACAAATTATTAAAAGTTAACAAACACTGAAGACTGGAGTTTTGGCCACTGTAAATAGAGCTTTGCTGCGAAAGAATGAAAGAAAGAAAGAAAGAAAGAAAGAAAGAAAGAAAGAAAGAAATACGTATAGTGCCATTGCCATTGTCAAACCAGTAATGTTTTTTTCTAATACACAGTTATAGATACCTAATTGAACTATGGACAATCCTGGCTTAACCAAAGCCCTATCTGTGAAATCAGGCCTAAATGAATGCTTTAATTCACATTAAATTACTACTAAAAGTGAGGGACATTCTCATTCTAGAAAGCATTTGTTTGATCACAAATGTGTACACAACCCTTAAAGCAAGATGAGTCATCAATATTTTTGGTCTGGTTTTGGAAGAAAACAACTACAAATATGAAATGCATGAATGCTAAAAGTGCTAAAAGTAAATTGTCAGTGTTAAATACCAACCTAGTACAGAGATGACCTCGAAGCAATAGATTTGGACTAAATGCCACAAAAATTTGATTCCCTGAGGTCTTTAACCCATTCTTACTTTAATCGCACCCCTATTGAAGCCCTGGCCATTCTGCAGCGTGGTCATTACCGCACGCTGATTTATTATGCTTTCACCATGATGTGACGATCTCCCATTTCAATACTTTGTGAGTGAGATTAATGGGTTTCTGCTGCGGCCCCTGACAGAGAGATTTACAGCGACTGATCAAACCTGCAGGAACACCCACCTCTGTCTACTGTTATTGCACTCTGAGGTCTCTCAAAGTTTAAAATAAATTACTCTGGAGATGGGCAAACCTGTTTTTGTGAGAGCGAGAGCGAAAGGCAGTGTGTATTTCTGATGGACCCATTATATGTGCAATATATTTACCCTTCCTAGTGTTTTTGTGCATTTAAGACCTATCAGTCCTTGGCTTTGTGATGTGCTTCATCAGTAAGTCAGCTAAACTTCCAATTTACCTGAGCACTTTCTCTACACTCAAAGTCAGAATGCACTGACATAACCTCCTTGGGAAAAAAACACTGAACGCAAGCCAAAAGGAAGTCCTAGTTTAATGAAGCATGAATGCTCAGACCACAAACAGAAGCTCAATTCAGACGTCATAAGATAACCTCTCTCCCTAGTTCATTATATTCACACAGTGTGCTGAGTAATTGGCATATAAGCCAAGAACGCTCCCACTTTCCCATGGAGGACTCGATACTCTCGCATTTACTGACCTTGCTCTGGACAAAGCAAGCACAGCTTCCTGTCTATTCGGCTATTTGCGGTCTCATTTTTCTCAACGTCTTTCTCTATCATTGATACTTTTCAATTTCCTTTAAGACTGCATGACGCATGGGTTCAGACGAGCACAGGAATTATACAAACGTCAAAAATCTGAAAAATGGTACTGAAAAATATCAAATACACATAGATAGATCCTAATAGGGTGGTAACTACCACTAAGTTCAAGTTTCACACTTAGAACAAATGCTTTTCAAACAGAATAAGAGTGCTGCTACACCCAAAGGGAGTTGAATTACTTTAAAAATACTTTAGAAACCCACTTATTTCCATAACCTTCCATTATCTGCCAGACCTGTGCTGCAGTGAGAAGGTTTCTGGATCAGTTACGTGTTCTCAGATGCCTCCAGACATTGAGAGGATTAGTGGCTTTGAAGCTGCCCAGTCATGTGAACTAACAGAGTAAACACAGCAGTTTTGGGGAGGACAAAAGAATGGGATCAAAACAGGTGGAGATGCGCTAAAATCTCTGAGTTGGAGAGAGGAAAAAAGGTTGAGATGGATAAAAAGATTTAGCTAATGCTTCCTTTGTTTTTTATTTTTTTTATAATGGTTTAGTTCATGCATACTACGCCTGGAATCAAGATCTCCCATTTAAACTTGATTTTCATGCCAGGCACAAACAAGAATATATTTGCTAGTGGCCACAACTAGGCGCCTTTGTTAAAATTAACACGATGTGGTTTCTACAACCCATCATCTCACAATTAAATCTTTTTACAGGTTGTCTTTTCACTAGTACTGGAAGTTTCTGCTGTGGTGCAGAAATTATGCACTTTTAATGTATGTGTATATTTGTGTATGCTCAACATGCATTGTGCCAGCTGGTGAATTTACTCTGGGTTATTAATATTTAACTTGGACGGGCACTGCAACAGTTATTCTCAGTGGAACAAAAGCCGTAGGCACTCAGAAAACCCCCAGACAAGCCCTGTTCCTCTTCCCTACAGCTGTACATCTGTACCAGCCAAAGGTGAGAATGCTGACATGAGTCCCGAATGAACATGGGCTTAGAAAAATGGATGGAGCATTTATTAAATTATTGTGTCATTTGACTTTGAGATTGATTGGACGTAGAATTCAATGAGAGAGCCGAGAACTCTCATTTAGATGGCCATTAGTGTACAGACACATTCTGAGTTAATCTTTGTCCCAGACAGTCATCGACCCTTCTATATCTTTACATGTACAGTAGTTGTTTCATTACCTTTACTGCTATTCATACATCCATTCATTGCAAACACTCAGATCATGCATCTGGTACACAAACTTTAATCAATAATAATAATAATAAAACTAAGAAGCAGTTGGTTTGTGCTTTTTAAACCTTCTGTCCACAAAAACAGCTGAATTCTAAAGTTGCAGTCAAGTTTACTGTTGTTTTTGCAGTCAAACTGCAGCAATTTCATTAGGAAGTTGGTCACACAAATTTACATAGAGGCTCATTTCAAACAGCTTTCTATTTGTCAGTGTGGCAAAATTTGATGCATTGGGAAATCTTTCGCTTGCAAGAAGTTCTCGATCATGAACACATGCCTGTTGAAATTAGTTAACACATTTATTAAATAACTATTGTTTAATCTATTTTAACACAATTAGAGAACTTTTATAACATCTCAAATAACTAAAATACATTAAATGTGATTTTGCATAATTCTTGATGAGTTTGATAGACAGCAGTGTTAGCCAGTTGTTATCCAGGCTGTTCCAGGCATGTTTCGCATGTAAATATATAAATCATTTCTGTGACTGACGCCAGTGATTAACTGCACCTGTTTCCTAATTTGTAGGCCTATTAATCTAAATAACGGGAAAAAAAAATTAATAATAAAAATCACAAACATGAAATTTCTGAATACAATTATTTTATACACTAGTTATATCTAATTTGGCATTTTCAATTAACAAAAGCCTGTTACATTATTCTTATTAGCCTATTATGCCTATTATTATTATTAAGTTACTTTTATTGTTAAATTAATATTAGGCTACAATTAATTTGTCCTGCAACAATTTCATAGTTCATCAACACATAACTGACGCATTAAATGTATAATAAAGATTAGGATAGATTACTCCTCATTGAAAAATGTTTTAAAAAGGTCTTTCAGAATAAATGTATTATACAATGAATTATAGCCCTATAATTATAAAATTATTAACACTGCAATCATCAATGAAAAAATAGCCTATGTTTCTTCTCTCTTTATTTATTTATTTATTTATTTATTTATTTATTCCCACTAGCCTATGTTCAGGCCACAAGAGAAATATGAAAAGAGTAAATTAAAACATTTAGCTATATAGGCTACCATTATCAGCATATGAAGTAGATTTGTCTCTCATCATCTCAGAGAATATGCACCATTAATGCAGCGTCAGATGTTGAAAACGCTGTCAGTTTTTACTTTCACTTTCTACAAAATCGACTGAGATTGAGAGCTTCACCGCATAACTCTTGTGCATAATTTGCATGTTGGTTGTTTTGAACCCATTGGTATCCTATTTTGTATTTACAAAATGTGTTCACAGGCAAATTTGCTTTATGTATTTCCCTGTGTTGAAATCAGGCACATATAAATGGAAACACATTCCTGGCTGCCTATCAATATCCATGGAATACTGGATCTTTGATATCCGAGACCAACAACCCTTAGCTTAAACTGATTATCATTTGTTTTACTCTCGTTTTCACAGGTTCCCTATTAAATCCAGTCATGCAGCAGACTCTTTTACCACTCAGTCTGGCTAAGGGGGTGTGTTCTGTGGGAAAGTGACATCAGTGCATACCCTTTATTCCATATATGTATTGATCATAAAGTTGAATCTGATCCGGACATACTCTTCGACCAAAAACACGATTTTACCAGCAAAATGTTGTTGTTTTTTATGAAACTTACCCATATTCAAGAATTGATCAAAACAAAATAGATTTTTTTTTTTTTTTTTTTTTTTTTTTTGCAGAGGATCTCTTCTTACTTTTGACAGATTCAGTTATTCATACAAAACAAAATATTCTGGTGGCCATGCAAATTTTGTGAAAATTATCAAAAATTCTGGCTGTCTGGCAACTAAAAAAAAAAAAACCGCTGGTGGGGAGCTGGAAAGTTGACTTCCTAACCATCATGGAACCTCATAAATGTCTAAATCGGGATGTCTAAAACAAAAAGGAGATTGCATGTTGGGAGTGTGCCTATGATCCCTCAAAATACTACATACTACCTTTGTAGGCAGCTCACTAGATTTTGAAGCTTTCTTCTATTTAAGGTCAGTAGAGAGAAGAAAGGGAATTATTGGTATAGAGCATGAATCAACATATATACAGTTAGGCCAGAGCTCGGACCTCCAAGCATATCTGTCAGCATCACACTACAACTCACAATAATGACTTTCAGCATGTAATACTGCCATAACAATGACTAGCGCCATCTCATTGGGGACTTGTTAAGGTGGTACCGTCAAAGTCTGAATTGATTCACTACTACCTGAGGTCTGAACACCTTGGGGGGAAGCATGGGAAAATCTAGACAGAAAGATAAACAAACAAATGAAAGGAAAGAACTTTCCATTTGCTGAGTGCAGTGGTATGATAATTGTCATAATTCATTTCATGTCACCCAGAGAGAGGTGATGGGTCAGCCCTCTGTGTAATACCCAAGCTTCTGTTCAGCGAACCATGACAGAGCCACAATAACTAAAACCACTATACTAATTTATTCAACTTTGTATGTGAAGGGACTAAATCAAATACCCCTATTGAAAAGTGCAAATTGAAACCTACATATAAAGGTTCAACCAAAATAAGAACCATGCAACTAGTTTATTATTTTATTATTTTTTTATTGAGCTTTAGCCGTGACACTAACAAAAGGCATTTGGCCTCCGCAGGTAATTACAGAAACACATTACATTACCAGCATGGATAGTCTGTCTAAGCTTTCGGCCCTGTCAAATTGATAAAGAAAAGCAGAGAAAAAAAGAAGAATGAGGAGGGGGAGGAAAAGCAATAAACGCACAAATAACTTTTAGCACGGTGTTTTGCTACGAAAGCAAATTATTTTGCCTAGGAATTATTTACTCCAGTGCAATGTCATAGCCTTGAATAAATAACATACTGTAAATTAAGATGAATGCAAATAAGGCCAGAAAATAAATATTGAAAACAGCGGAATTCATTCATCTTCTGAGAGTCTGCTGTCTTGTGATTAGCGGCTGCTTGCTGACTCAGATAGCCATGAGATGTTTGTTTCAACCACAGAGACTTGTGGGAACCAGTAGTGTTATACCAACCATCTGAAATCACAGGCCAAACTTGACCTTGCAACAAACGCCTGTTTTCTAAGTAGCGAAGAGTAACCTAAGTGCTTTGCTCAAGGACGTAATTATAATGTTTTAACCTGTTGTAGAGTTTGAAGCTACACCATTTTAGTTACCAGCTTAGCTCTTTGACTACTAGATTACACAACCAGAATGCCAATTATCTAATTAAATACATGGTAACTTGCTTTACACAGCCCTGTTCTTGTGCAGAACAACATTGTTCAGAACAATATAGGCAGATGAAAGTGGACAGAAGATGCTTGTTAACATAAATTGTTACATGCATGAAAAAATAGTCTTACATTCAGACTCAAGGCAGAGTCCTAGACCATATTATCACAGTCTTGGTCTTGTCGGACTTTAGGACTAAGACGAAGACCTCAAAAATATGGTCTTAGACCCAGACTTTGATGCAAAGTCCAAGAAATATATTCATGGTCATTTTTGGTCCCTGAGTCTGACAAGTGACCATGAAAATATGGATATCAGCCTCAAGTCCAAGGTCATATTTTCATGGTTTTGGTCCCTTGAATCCAAATCCAAGGCCATATTTTCATAATCCTTCTTGGTCCTCGAGTCCAACAAAAGACCGTGAAAATATGGATCAAAGATCATATTTTCATGATCTTGGTCTTATAGTCCAAGTCCAAAGCCATATTTGTCAAAAGTCCTATGTTTTGGAAAAGTGCTGGATAGTCTCTAATGGCCAAAAAAACAACCATGTTGCTGCTCATCGAATCCGTTGACTTTGCCTGTGGCCATAACCCTTCATCTTTCAGATATGACATGCATAGACCTGGCTTGAGTTCACTCCACCACACTCGTTTCACACACACACACACACACACACACACACACACACACACACACACACCCCAAGTTTTATTTTTTTTGTCCGGTATCTGAGCTGTGTCACAGAGCCACCATGCTCAGCGCTTTCTGATCAGAGGCATGTGGGATCGAGGCACTGTCTCCCTGCCTCCATCTCTTCTCTCCTGCAGATGAGTGTGGCTTTTGCAGAGGTGCCTAGAGAGAGGAAGGGATATGAATATTTTCACGGAAGACAATGCATATTTCTGACACATAGCGCTTCGGTTCTCTGACACGACTGACAAAACGGAAGAGAAGAGAAAAGATCTGCCTCAGAACTGGGCTGTAAATGAGGATCCCGACAGCATGCGCGCGCGCACACACACACACACACACACACACACACACACACAAAGCCTATCCTGCACATATCAGAACACAAGTAGAACTTTTTATCAACTTTCTGATGGGAAAAGAATCTCAGGAGAATGCAATGCTTCACTCAGGTCCACTTTTACTTTCTGAACAGCACAGCGAAAAATTTGAGTTTCTGAATTTCAAATGAGGAGAAGAATTTGAATTAGAAAACGGCAGTGGTGGTCAGTAACGGAGTAGCTTTACTTCGTAAATGTACTTAAGTACATTTCTCAAGTATCTGTACTTTACTGGAATAGTTTTATTTTGAGTAACTTTTACAAAGCATAAGACCTTACTTTTTACTTCACTACATTTCATAAAACATATTGTTACTCCCTATAATATATCACATGCTCCAACATGCAGAAGCGGTGTCTGATTCAAGAACGGACTGATTCTTTCAATGAACCTTTTAAATCGTTTCACAAATCGCACCAAATGAATTCAAGAATTAGAATTATCCGATTGCAGCTGTTCTAGAGTCGACAACTCACTGATTTAAATGAACCGTTTAGTGCGAGTCTCCAGTGAACTGAATTCACAAGTAAGAAGAGCCGGGAGATTTTGTGAACGAGCGTGACTGAAGCTGCGAAAAGTAAGTTACTAATGTTGAATTTTAGGATTAAATAATGTAACTGAAAACCATGTTTAGGTCAAAACTGTCAGTTGTTTGTGATCTAAATCTGCTGTAAAGGGTGATCTGTTTAAGTCTAGTGAAATGCTTGAATGCATACACATCAACATCAGTCATTTTTAGGTAAAAAAAAAAGAAAACAAATAAAACAAATTAAATAAAAAAACATGGACGTTTAAATTCCCCATTAAAACACTACGTATGATGTTTATTTTTATATTGTTTATCAACAGTATAAAATTTTATATTGTTTGGATTAACTAGCCAAAAAGACAGACATGAATTTTTCTTCATAACCATACTGAAAATAAGTAAATATTGTTATGACGCTAACTGTCTTGCTAACAAGCTTGCTGGTGCTAAATTGAGGTAATTTATATACAGGTCCTTCTCAAAAAATTAGCATATTGTGATAAAGTTCATTATTTTCCATAATGTAATGATAAAAATTAAACTTTCATATATTTTAGATTCATTGCACACCAACTGAAATATTTCAGGTCTTTTATTGTTTTAATACTGATGATTTTGGCATACAGCTCATGAAAACGTACTCGGTTACTAACTTAACTTCGGTTCTCTCTAGAAGAGGGAACGAGTACTGCGTCTTAGCTAAGACGCTACGGGAAAAGTCTCTTTTCACGAAATACTGAAGCAAAAAAATATCCTTAATTTTGAATTTTTGTAAAGCGCATTTGCAGCAGTACACAGCCATAGGCGAGACGGCTCGCTCGCTCATTGGCTGCTCTGCAGCAAGTGCACAGCCTATCGAGCGCAGGCTGATGCAATATCAGACCAATTAGGACGCTTCGCGCCCATCACGCCACTTCCCGCCGAAACGGGTGTGGCCCAACCCTATAAAAGGAGCTCGAAAAGGCTGACTCACCTGATTTATTTCATCGCCGAAGTGAACCAGAGTGAATTGTACGCACGGCAGAGAACGCAGTACTCGTTCCCTCTTCTAGAGAGAACCGAGGTTACGTTAGTAACCGAGTACGTTCTCTTACGAGAGTTCTCTCGTACTGCGTCTTAGCTAAGACGCTACGGGAACCCCATGTAAAACGCCGTGCGCGCAGGGATCACACACCAATAAACCTGAAGCAACGCCCAGGATTTACAGTGCACAGTCACCCAAGGGACTCACATAGAGCCCAGGACAGGAGAGGGGGGGAAGCTCTCCGTCCCATATCTAGCAGCACCCGTAGATGCGGCAATAAAATCATCACACAGTCGAGGCAAGGCCTGACCAATGTGGCAATGCGGGTCTTACGTAATACTGCCCATATAACAGTCGCAGCGCATAACGCTCACGAACTCAGAATTCCCATCAGGGCCCTGATTCGGCTATACCGCAGCAGCCTTGCTTGCAAGGCGGGAACCTCCAGGTTATAAAACCTGATAAATGTAGACGGCGAGTCCCAACCTGCCGCCATACATATATCCTGCAAGGAGATCCCAGTAGACCACGCCCAGGACGAGGCGACACCTCTTGTGGAGTGTGCTCTGACGCCCAGTGGGCACTGAAGGCCCTTGGAAGCTTAAGCTAACGCGTCAACTATCCATCTGGATAGAGTCTGTCTCGACACAGCCATTCCCTTGGAACGTCCACTGAACGAGACAAACAGCTGCTCAGTCTGTCGAAAGACAGCGGAGCGAGACACATAAGCTCTTAAAACCCTAACAGGGCAAAGAAGACTCGAGTCTCCATCCTTTCCTGACACCGACAGGGCAGACAGGGCAATAACCTGAGCCCGAAACGGCGTGTTGAGGGACTTTGGCACATAACCGTGCCTAGGTTTGAGTATGACCCTTGAGTCATTAGGCCCAAACTCCAAGCATGACTGGCTCACCGAGAGCGCATGCAGGTCACCCACACGCTTCACTGAAGCGAGAGCCAACAAGACTACCGTCTTGAACGACAGATGCTGGAGGCTAATCGATTGGATAGGCTCAAAAGGGGAACCCTTCATGGCCTCCAAAACCGCCGCGAGGACCCATATAGGGACTGACGGAGGTCTGGGAGGATTCAGCCTCCTAGCTCCTCTAAGGAAGCGGATGACCAAATCGTTCCTTCCTATTGACTGACTGAGCGCTGTTCCAGAAAACGCTGCGATGGCCGCCACATATACTTTGAGCGTGGATGGGGCTCTGCCCTTATCCAACAGCTCTTGTAGGAAGGAGAGAACCTCCGCCACCTCACAACTAAGGGGTGAACATCCCCGAGCTGTACACCAGCTGGAGAACACCGACCACTTCGAGGCATACAGCCGTCGTGTCGACAGAGCTCTAGCCTGAGTGATGGTATTTCGCACTCCCACTGAGAGATCAGCAGGTAACCGTTGAGCGCCCACACATGGAGGGACCACAACTCCGGTTGAGGGTGCCAAATCAAGCCCCTGGCCTGCGAGAAGAGGTCCCTCCTCAATGGCACTGGCCACAGGGCGATGCCTGCTAACCGCATCAAATCTTGGAACCATGGTTGGTTCTTCCAAAAAGGTGCTACAAGCAGTATTGAACATCTCGTTTCTCTCACCCGTTCTATCACCTGCGGAAGGAGGGAGATGGGAGGGAAAGCATAAAGCGGGCAGCACGGCCTTCTCCGTGACAGCGCGCTTTTGTTCTTGGAAAAGAACGCAGAGCAGTGAGCATTTTCGTGGGACGTGAAGAGGTCCACCTCCGCCCTGCCAAATCTCTCCCACAACACCCGGACTGTTTGCGGGTGTAGAGACCATTCGCCCGAGGGAATGTTGCTTCTGGACAGCCTGACTGGACCCAGATTCTGTAGCCCAGGCACATGAACTGCCCTTAGCGAGCGCAAGCTGCGCTGAGCCCAAACCAGGAGGCGTTCCGTCAGCCTGTACAGGTTTCGGGACCCGAGACCGCCCTGGCGATTTATGCAGGACACCACAGACATGTTGTCCGAACGGACTAAGACGTGGCGGCCCTTGATTCGGAGACAAAAGCGCGTCAGCGCGTTCTCCACTGCCAGCATTTCCAGACAGTTGATATGTTGGAGCTTTTCCCGTTCTGACCACAGGCCAAAGGACGGTCTGCCCTCGAGCATCGCTCCCCATCCCGAAGTGGAGGCGTCCGTCGACACCATCTTCACTTTCGAGGAAGTCCCTGATTGGTACCAGTCGTTTGCTGTCCAGGGTTTCAGGGCTGTAACGCAGCCTTGATTGACCTTGAGACGCAGTCAACCAGATACCCGCGCTTTCAGCCAGAACTGCAGGGGGTGCATGCGGAGCAGGCCCAACTGCAGAACCGGAGATGCTGAGGCCATGAGACCCAGCATCCTCTGACATTCTCTGAGCAAAACGGTCGCGCCGCAGCGGAGAGAACTCGCCGCGCACTGAATGTCCAACGCGCGCTGTGGTGACAGCCACGCCGTTATGGAACGTGAGTCCAGAGCTAAACCCAAAAACAGTATCGTCTGACTGGGGTTCAGCGAACTCTTCGTCCAGTTGACACTGAGAACGAGTTTCTCGAGGTGATCGAGTAAAACGCCCCTGTGCTCCACGAACTCCGCTCGTGATTGAGCCCGAATCAGCCAGTCGTCCAAATAGTTCAGCACTCGCATGCCTCTGAGTCTGAGAGGAGCAAGCGCATCGTCCATGCACCTCATAAACGTACGAGGAGCTACGGACACGCCGAACGGCAGGACTGTAAACTGGTATGCCTGGCCCTCGAAGGCGAATCTCAAATATCGCCTGTGACTTGACGCTATCTGTATTTGAAAATACGCGTCCTTCAGATCTATTGACATGAACCAGTCTCCTCTGCGAATATGCGCGAGGAGCTTCCTGGTCGTAAGCATTCCGAAACTGCGTTTCACCAATGCCTTGTTCCGCTGTCTTAGATCCAGTATGGGCCTGAGACCCCCGTCTCTCTTGGGCACTAGAAAGCATCTGCTGTACAGCCCCCCCCTCGCTTTTAGCTTGAGACACAGGCTCTACAGCCCCTTTGCTCAACAGTTTTGGTATTTCGGCCCGAAGTATGTGTGCTACTTCTGTTTTGACTGTGGTTTCGACACACGCTAAAAAGCGCGGAGGGCGTCGAAAAAACTGTAGCGAGTAGCCTCTCCTTATAATGCCTAGCACCCAATCCGAAACCCCTGGAAGCGCTGAACATGCATCTGCATGAATGGCTAAGGGCTGGATGCGAAGCGCGCTCTGTTGACTGGGCAACGGCGGCGCTTCGGTGTGCTGTAACATGGGATTTACGCCTGTGGCATTTGAGGCGGGGAGCGCGCTGATCACAGCGGGCAGATCGCTCCTCCTCGACCCCGTCCCGGCGCTTAACCGATTGAGGGAGGGCTGAGCGGGTCCCGTGGGACTCGTGATGTCTGCGAGTAACTGTGGGCTGCAATTGTGCACATTTACTGCTTTCGACTCGCTGTCTGCCTGGGCAGAGCGTACGTGCACGGGTTTCGTTTTTACAGAAACCACGCGCCGTGTGTGACATAGTGTTCGTGGGCACTGAGGAGTGGGCACGTTTACTATGTGGAGCGCGTGACCGATCTGAGTCGATCTTATAGGCGCGAGCCCTGTGTGCAGGGCTGTGCTTACATGTAGAGATGGGCACTGAGGAGTGGGCATCATCACTACATTTATAGCACCATCGGCCGTGGCCGGACGAACGTGCACGGGTTTCGTTTTTACAGAAACCACATGACGCGTGTGACATAGTGATTGTGGGTACTTAGGAGTGGGCACGTTTACTATGCAGTGCGCGCGATCGACCTGAGTCGCTTTTATGGGCGCGAGCCCTGTGTGAAGGGCTGTGCTTATATGTGGAGATGGGCACTGAGCAGTGGGCATCGTCACTACATTTATAGCACCATCGGCCGTGGCCGGACGATCGTGCACGGGTTTCGTTTTTACAGAAACCACATGACGCGTGTGACATAGTGATTGTGGGCACTGAGGAGTGGGCACGTTTACTATGCAGTGCGCGCGATCGACTGAGTCGCTTTTATGGGTGCGAGCCCTGTGTGAAGGGCTGTGCTTATATGTGGAGATGGGCACTGAGCAGTGGGCATAGTCACTACATTTATAGCACCATCGGCTGTGGCCGGGACACCAGAAATTACACCTCTTTCGAGAAATATCTGGGTAGCCGTGATAACGGTTTTTGTGTGCAGGCAAGCGGGCAACCGTACAGGCTTGCGCATTGCAAAAGACGCTGAAACAGTCACAATCCCTGGAACTGAAACAGCGGCGCGTTTAGGTGAGAGTTCGGCCGCGGCGACTCGTACACCGGCGCTTTCCAAGGACGGCTTCGGGGCTCCCGGCCTCACCGTAATCCTCTGCCGCGGTCCCCGCAGCGCGGGGCAACGGCCGGTAGAGCGAGAACGGGGGTCTCGAGCTGCGTTGCTAAAGCTGTTGTGATAACGGCTTTTGTGTGCAGGCAAGCGGGCAACCGTGCAGGCTTGCGCGTTGCAGAAAACGCTGAGACAGTCACAATTCCTGGAACTGAAACAGCGGCGCACTTGGGTGAGAGCTCGGCCACAGCGGAACCCGTACACCGGCGTTTCGATGAAGCAGCTATCGTGTGTGGTGCAGACGCAGCCTGCTCAGCAGCAGAAAAGATTCGCGCGAGCAGAGGTGACGTCATGCAGCAGGCCTTGGATGGCAACACCGCTTTCGTCCACCGTCCAGCAGAGGGCGGACAAAGGTGCGTCGCTATCGCCTGTTCCACCGGTGGAAGTGACTGGTAGTTCCTGTTTTTAGCATCATCCAGTGTGGAGAATGCTAGCGAGACAGACGAACGAGTTCGAGCTGAATATGGAGCGTTCCAAGCCTTTGCCACCTCTTCGTGAAGCTAAGGAAGAAATGAGGCGGGCTTTGAGAAGTACGCTCATCCGAAAGGAAACTACCATCCAGCCGAAAACGAGAGGAGGGGCGCCGGTGCAGACCAATCGAGGCCGAGACTCGTCGCGGCCAGCGTGAGCACTCGCCTCGGCTCCTTCTCGATGTCAGCTCGTTTGCTGGGCTTCTGAGCAGAAGGCGCGAGATCCTCGGAGCTCGAGTCCTCAGAGTCACCATGGCAACAGCTCGCAGTGAGGGCATCCAGTGTGATTATAACATTCAGTGTGTCATATCATCAGCTGCTAAATTCAAATCTGAGTTCGTTACCTGGCTGGCGCTGAGCCAGATACAAATGTGTTTTTACTGCACTGCACTGCGCATTAACTAATCACACAAGATGCTTTTGAGCTTATGAATGCAATGACCAATCAGAGGTGTTCAGATGAGTCATCGCTGAAATCACGGTGTTTTCTTCACTCGCTCGCTGACTGAAAACCTCTTTCTGGCAAATTCTTTAGTCAGAAACAACAAAGTGCAAATCTGTATACGAATCTGTGAGATATTAATTTCATAGTGTAAATAGCTTCAGTGATTTTAATGGGAGTTTTTGAGAGTGCTTGAACTAGACTGTCAGTGAAAATGTTATTTGATAATAAATGTTCTTTGCTCACTTTATGCTGCAGTAACCCTGTAAAGCCATATATAATAGTCAGTTTTTTTTTTTTTACTTTTTAAAAACATTTTATTAAAACAAAATATTAGAAACCTAACTTGCAATATTTTTTATTCAAATTAACTTTGAATGTTAAATTCACATTACATATAAACTCAGTCATATTAAATATGTTATGGCATGACACCCATATCTGTTAATAAAGTAAACAGTTTTTATGCATAGTTAATAGATTGCATTATTAGGTTACTTTGACCATCGCCCACTATAGATCAACATAATCTATAAGGTGAGAATCAAGATATTTCATTATATAGTTAATGCGCTTGGGGAGTTTTGAATAAAAAGGAAAAAGTAAATAAAACATAAGTGCTGTTGTGGCTGCTGTGTGTCACAGTGCACTTGTGTCCCCTCAAAAATAATGAGTGCATGACTCCCCTGGCAGTAGGATTATGAAAATATGTGCTAATATAAAATTAAATTAAGTAGCCTATATAAAATTGCAGAATAAATCTATCTATCAGTACTTTTTTTACTTAAGTATAAAAAAAATCAAGTACTTTTGTACTTTCACTCTAGTAAAATTGAAAAAGGAGTCCTTTTACTTTTACTGGAGTAATATTTTATTATAAATATCTGTACTTTTATTCAAGTACTTGATTTGTGTCCTTCGTCCACCACTGGAAAACGGATAGTCCCGGATCTAAAATCTGACTGGATGTTTAAATGTTTAAAAGCCATGTTTAAATAGCCAATATACTAATGAATCTCAATATTTCACACAAACATTCAACATAATAAAAATGAGAATTTATAAATCATAAATAAAAATAAAATAAAAAATAACTCAGCAGCATATTCAGCATAACACAATTTCTGAAGGATCATATTACACTGAAGAATAATGATGCTGTTTTATTATTAATTACTATTACATAATAGTGAATTTTATGTATACATCTTTAATAGTATTGTGTAATTGATGTATTATATATATATATATATATATATATATATATATATATATATATATATATAAAATCATTTACATATTATGCATTAAGAAGAATTTCTTGGGTATAACAGGCCATTTAAAAAATGTCTCTCTTCTTTCGTTGAAACATAATCTAGACAGGTTCTTGACTAGTTTGAGATTCACGTATAGTATATATGCCTCTCACTCTCCATATTATATTCTATATTAATGTGCCAGTTATCTTACCTTGTGCCATTTATCTTACCTGATAAAAATTTTAACTATTTTATTGCATAAACACTCTCAAATATGAAATAATGTTCTGCCACTGTCAGACACAAAACTTGTATAACTCTGACTGCAAAGGCATGTTTAGTTCACCTTTTTACAAGGTTTCCAAAGCACCAATGGGGGCACTAAAGCACAGAGTTCTGACCTTATAAGAGCAAGCAGAAAAAAAAGCAAACGACCCCACACTTCACGGTCCACACCTCACGGGAACTAAACCTCCTTAAAACTCCTGTAAAACATCACGCTACAGAGCACAAGCAGTGTGCAGTCAGTGAGAAGAGAAGGGAGTCTGAGGCCATAATACCTCTCGAGTGGAGACAGGGCATGATCTTGGTGTGTTAAATATTTAAAGCAGCCCTGGTCTGCTCCAGGCTAGTCTGCTACTGACAGGAGCAAACAGACATTAGCGGCTGTGTTATGTGTTTGTGTGGGCAAGGGCCGAGCTTTTATAAGTCCCACAGGAAAGTCTGAATGCTGTTCTGACTGACATCGCACCCTCCATCAAACACAGAAACAGGGACATGAGACGAGAGGGCAGCATTGTGTCAAACTCACAACAACAGAGGACTCGCCAAGACAGAGAACTGCCTTATGACGATGGAATCATAAAGCCCTTTCACTTGGCTTGCGTCAGGCCTTCAAACACACCTCTCAACACAAGCGCCACTTTGACCTCCACATCAAAACTGCAGTATATAGCACCACGGAAGGGTGATTTTACAAGGTTGCGGGCTAGCAAGAAAACATGAAGTATACAATGTATGTCAACACACTTCCAACAGAAAGAATAGAAATGGGTCAATGTTGATTTTCAGTGAGTGATTCTTAAACTTTCACATTTAATCTTGAAGTACATATTTGCTTGAACAGGGAAAGCCATTACATCAGCAATAAACTACAATATAATGATAACCATCAGAAATATTGCTGCTTTAGCTCAAATTACACTTAAAAATATTTTTAGGCCAGGGAGTTTCAATGCCAAGGACAACCAGATTATTTAGTTATCTGTATGTTTTACAAGAAAATACTATTTTAGACCATTTCTGAGTGAAAAAAAATTTTTGTACAAATTTTATTAGTGTACAGTATGATGAAAAATAAAATATAAAACCATCTATATGTTTTCATTAAGGATGTGCATCTTCATAACTGAGGCTGATGTGATATGCATCTTGATGCATAGCCAATGATATGATACATTCAAGATACATAAGAAGCAGCCACCGATGCATTGCGATATGATTCAACCCTATTACAATGCAGTGTGATCCAATTTTGATTTGATTCAACAATGTGATTCAAGGCAATATGACACAATGGGGGGAAAACTATGATGCTATTCAATTCAATATTGTACAGATAGTTTGCTTTTATTTCTTTGGTTCACCCAGCAAGTAAATCATAAATTAACTTCCTCGATTTCCGTACTGTTCTGATCATTCATGTTGTGACAGTGATGACAGAATGCGCTTGAGAAACAGTTTAGAGAGAAATCATACTTTTTTTTTCTGACCCCCAGCACCCTTGCTATCCCCCTGTGGACCCCCAGACCCTATTCTGGAAACCAGTACAGTACAAACACAAAAAAATGTAATGAATAAACTTATTAAGGGAACAATGTATGTGACTAAAAGCAAGCATAAATAAATGTAACCCAGTGTCGCTGTCTTATTACCAGACAATATAAAACAAAGAAAAGATTGGTAATTACAACCATGTTCAAATAGTGTCAGAAAAAGTAGTACATTTCAAAACCATGGCCTGCGAGAACTGCAACAAAAGTCCCAATTACAGGATCAAGGAAACCAATTAGCTCAACGTCATAGTGAACACTAGAGCAACAATGATAAGTAATTAACATTCAGACGGAAGGGGTCAGAGGTCACACACGGACAAGCACTCCATGCTTACCATGATGCCGGGAGGGCCAACAAAAGAGACAAAATTAGAAAGAGAGAGAGAAAAAGCAGAGCTAGAAAGAATAATCTTTCATTTCCTGTTTGATGAAAGACCAGAATAATTACATTGACATGAAGACTGAACTCATTCAAGTGGGACCTGAGACACACGCAACTAATACCTCACCCGATACGCAACAAGGCGCAGTCTCTAAATGAGTGATTTACTGACACATATTGTAAATGCAAATTGAGAAGAAAAGGCTGATATCTTTACTCAGTGGTTCCTATAAAAAAAACATAATGTCCTTGATCCACATAAGCAATAAAAATACATGACAGGAGCTTGTGTGCGAGATGAGGGAGTGGATTAGCAGATCTGAGCTCTGGGAGAAGACGGGCTTGGACTCGGCCTAATGTGAGCAGGCAGGTGGAGGGAGTGCATAGATCTTTCTGAGAACTTCCAGGAAATAGCTGATTGATATATTATGGAGAGCAGTTTGAGTCCTTTGTTCTCTAAGTCTCGCTCTCTTTCTTCACAAGATGAATACAGATAACCTTATCAAACTCTAATTACCTCATCACTGCAAGTTTACTCGATGAACCCTCACATATGAGAAATGTCTGATAGCTTTTCACTCTTTTTTTCTTCCAAGTTGTACCTTAGAATCATTTGTCTAACTCAAAGAATCCTTGGAATGCAAGTGGAACATAACGTCTCATTTTATCATCAGCGCAAATACCTGTACAGAATTCTAGGCAAGTGCGTAATTAATGGATAGGTGGTGGGATGAATGGATGGATGAATAGACGAAGAATGAGTGAAGATGGAGAGGTATTTAATCTATCATAATTCCACGGGTGCCTGGGTTTATTGATCACGAGAGACACCTTTGCAGAGGTATCAGAACAGATGTTGAACATGAAGTGCCGTGGTGGGGAACGCTTTCGCTCACACCTGTGTACTGTAACAATCTGTTGGATTGTTCAAGATCAGTGCGTTTTCATCAGCAGACACAGAAGGCTTGGGAGGCTAGTGGAGGTAATATATTCTCAGAATTTATTGTCTCTCAAATTGAAAATTCATTGGATTATACACATTGATTTTGCCACATCTACTGTATCTGGCAAAATACGAAAGCTGTCTTTGCACACTGAACCCGAAATTGTCATAGGTTAAAAAATAAATACAACTTCACATTGCATCAGTGACATTTACACAATGCCTCTGAATCTTTTATCCATCATTAAAAAAAAGGATCAGGCTTGATTTTCTGTGTTTTGCATCTGTAGCAAGCCTTTTGATTTGGTGTGCAAGACTTCTGTGCGTGACGATGATGGATACGAAAAAACACATACAAAAATTTCAGACTTCACAAGGGCTAATACCCAAAAATGAAATTTCTGTAATGAATTACTCGCCCTCATGTCGTTCCAAATAGTGTTGCTTTCATCAATTAAAATTATGACTAAATATCATCATCAACGAACCTTTATCACGTGACGAAAACGAGATAAGATGCAACGTAAATGCTGGTCATGTGACAATAAATATAGTTAAACGTATAATGCAATATTGTTGACGAATAAAAACAAGACTAAATGTGGTTTAAAGAATACAAATTATGCTAAAATGTCTCTTAATTTTCATTGACCTAAACTAGGCGAAATGTTATAACGTTATTTCATCTTGTTTAGTTGCGTTATTATTATTTTGCTGTATTTCTGCTTCAAGGGCTGCATCAGGTTGCACTGCGCAGACGCAGGCAACGTCAATTCCTCAAGCCCCACTCGCTGCATTATTTGGAAGACGACAACAAGCAAAGTTAAGTGGGATTTATACTTTCTTCTGGCTCCACTGACTTCGAGCGGACCTTCCCAAACAGACGAGGCTTTTAGATTTGTCACGTTCGCCATTTTACTATTCTTTGAAATGACAGGGGAGCGAAGAGGAGTAATTGTCTTCTAAAACCGTCGGAAATCACCAGTTAGATGACATTTGCCAGTACAAGTCTTAAGATGAATAATTTGATGAATTTATTTCTTTATGTACAAACTTAAAACAATCTTAAACTATTGGCAAAAAATTAATTCCGTCAAAAAGCACCTGACGGAGTTTGAACTTCACATTAAACTGCTTATGTTTCACACAAATGCGGGCACAGATGTGCAGGTTTGGCAAGAATCGCCCTGAACTCGTGCATGTTTAGATGCGGAGCTATGCAGAAAGTCCAAAAAATGCAGGGCACTCCGCTACGCAAAATGAGTTCACGCACAAACTTCTGACAAGACAGTGATGATGTCATATTTTCCACGCTCACCCAAGCAAACTTGCGGACCCATCGAGTATAAATCAGCCTTGACACAGAAAAAGGGACCGATGGCCGGCCCAAAAATTTGCTGATTTTGTATTTATTTATTTTATTTTTTATTGTTTTTATTTACACTTATGTGTGTGTAATCTAACTGTCACGTTCGGTGATACAAGAAACACGGAGAGATCCAAGTGCAGGTAAGATATTTATTAAGGGGCAATCCAAAAGGGTAAACAGTCCAGGCAGGGTCAAAACCAGAGAATCCAAATAAACAAGAACGGACAAAACACAAGGCAGGATCAAGACTACGGAATGACAAGACATTAGACAAGGACTCCGTGACACATACTAAGACAGACCGGGTATAAATACACAGAAGGTAATGAGGGAACTGGAGACAGGTGGGGAAGAATCAATTAACCCAAACAAGGAGGAAGGTGACCAAATAAGGGAACAGAAGTTCATAAAGTGACAGACACCGTGGGAAAGGGAGACATCTAGTGGAAACCCCGGGAACACAATCCAGACACTGTGACAATACCCCCCCTCTACGGAGCGGCTTCCAGACGCTCCACGACAGACAAAAAACAGAGACCAGGAGGGAGGCGGACAGGTGGAGGCTCAGGGGGAGGGACGGAGGGACAGGGAAAAAAAAAAACACAGGGAACAGACACCAAAAGTGTAAACACAAACCTGGGAGACCAGGAGGGAGGTGGACTGGAGGAGGTTCAGGGGGAGGGACGGAGGGCCAGGCTAACAGAGAGGAACAGGGACATGAGTGAACACAAAAACAAAAAGCAAAAAACAACATGAAGCCCCCCAGGGCGGAGCAGAAGACCACCACAACCGTGTGGTCCGGGCGGAAGCCCCCCAGGGCGGAGCAGAAGACCACCACGTCAGTGTGGTGGAGACTGGAGTCCCCCAGGGCGGAGCAGAAGACCACCACAACCGTGTGGTCAGGGCGGAATCCCCCCAGGGCGGAGCAGAACTCCGTGCGGCTGGATCAATGGGACGACGAAACTCTGGTAATCCCCTGTTGTCCAAACTGGACTCCAGAAGATTGGTGCTGGCCTGACACTGCTCATGAAGATCAGAGGTGACTTGCCTTTGCTCATGAAGATCAGAGGTGACTTGCCTTTGCTCATGAAGATCAGAGGTGACTTGACTCCGTCCATGAAGATCAGAGGTGACTTGACTCCGTCCATGAAGATCACCGGTGACTTGACTCCGTCCATGAAGATCACCGGTGACTTGACTCCATCCATGAAGATCACCGGTGACTTGACTCCGTCCATGAAGATCACCGGTGACTTGACTCCGTCCATGAAGATCACCGGTGACTTGACTCCGTCCTTGAAGATCACCGGTGACTAGCCCCGACTCTGGAGGATCCGCGGTGACTAGCCCCGACTCTGGAGGATCCTTGGTGACTAGCCCCGACTCTGGAGGATCCGCGGTGACTAGCCCCGACTCTGGAGGATCCGCCGTGACTAGCCCCGACTCTGGAGGATCCGCCGTGACTAGCCCCGACTCTGGAGGATCCGCGGTGACTAGCCCCGACTCTGGAGGATCCGCGGCGACTAGCCCCGACTCTGGAGGATCCGCGGTGACTAGCCCCGACTCTGGAGGATCCGCGGCGACTAGCCCCGACTCTGGAGAGTTCACTGGCACCTGACTCGACTCTGGAACTGGCACCTCACTCGACTCTGGAACTGGCACCTCACTCGACTCTGGAACTGGCACCTCACTCGACTCTGGAGGGTTCACTGGCACCTCACTCGACTCTGGAGGGTTCACTGGCACCTCACTCGACTCTGGAGGGTTCACTGGCACCTCACTCGACTCTGGAGGGTTCACTGGCACCTCACTCGACTCTGGAGGGTTCACTGGCACCTCACTCGACTCTGGAGGGTTCACTGGCACCTCACTCGACTCTGGAGGGTCCACTGGCACCTCACTCGACTCTGGAGGGTCCACTGGCACCTCACTCGACTCTGGAGGGTCCACTGGCACCTCACTCGACTCTGGAGGGTCCACTGGCACCTCACTCGACTCTGGAGGGTCCACTGGCACCTGACTCGACTCCAGAGGGTCAGCTGAGACTCATCCTGTGCAGCGGCGCTGGGCAAGCAGCCATCTTGGGCCATGACTCTGGACAGGCGGCCATCTTGTACTTTGGTGCTGGGCTGGCGGCCATCTGGGGTTGTGGCGCTGGGCTGGCGGCCATCTTGTACTGTGTCGCTGGACCGGTGGCCAATTTGGGCATTGGCGCTGGGTTGGCAGCCATCTTGTGCTGTGGCGCTGGAACGGTGGCCAATTTGGGCATTGGCGCTGGGTTAGCGGCCATCTTGTGCTGTGGCACTTGGCTGGTAGCCATCCTGGGCAGTGGTGCTGGGCTGACGACCACCCCGCCGGAAGAGACAGGAGTGGCTGGGGCATCCCACCGAAGCCGATGCTGCAGGTAGCGCACGAATTTCCAGAATTCCAGTGTCTCTAACTGCGCCATCTCCTCCTGAGACACTGGATCATCCAGCCCGCCATTGAAATAGTCTATGAGGGCCGCATCGTTGTAGCCCATGCCCTCGGCCAGGGACCAGAACACCTGAGCCAGGGCACCCACTTCATTTCCCTCTTGGCGGAGGGCGGTCAACCTAAGATACTTGGCTCGCCGCTCCGCCATCTTGGCTGGGGAACGGAAAAACGACATACCGCTGGATCTCGTGTTGACGGAGTCCTTCTGTCACATTCGGTGATACAAGAAACACGGAGAGATCCAAGTGCAGGTAAGATATTTATTAAGGGGCAATCCAAAAGGGTAAACAGTCCAGGCAGGGTCAAAACCAGAGAATCCAAATAAACAAGAATGAACAAAACACAAGGCAGGATCAAGACTACGGAATGACAAGACATTAGACAAGGACTTCGTGACACATACTAAGACAGACCGGGTATAAATACACAGAAGGTAATGAGGGAACTGGAGACAGGTGGGGAATAATCAATTAACCCAAACAAGGAGGAAGGTGACCAAATAAGGGAACAGAAGTTCATAAAGTGACAGACACCGTGGGAAAGGGAGACATCTAGTGGACACCCCGGGAACACAACCCAGACACTGTGACACTAACATGTTTGGTTGGTAAAATAAATGTTGCAAATTCAAATCAGAGAGTCTTCCATGTCTGGAATGGATGTATTCTTGAGTCTATAAGGTAACAATAATATAATAAGATAACCTTGTTTGAAATGGGTTTGGCTAAAATAATATTTTGGTTTCGTCTATACTACTAGGTTCTTGTACTGACTGGGTTAAATGGAACAGCATTACTAAAATTAGACTAAAATACAATTTTTATTGACTAAAACTAGACTAAATGTCATCAGTTTTCGTTGACTAAAACTAGACTAAAATGTCATCAGTTTTCGTTGGCTAAAACTAGACTACAATGTCATCAGTTTTCATCGACTAAAACTAGACTAGACTAAAACTAATAAAAACTAAAATGACAGTTTCACACAAAGACTAGACTAAAACTAAAATTAAAACAGGCCGCAAAAATCAACACTAGTTCCAAACCTGAAAATCAAAATCCAAGACCTTCATTCATCTTCGCAACACAATTAAGATATTCTGATGAAATCTGAGAGCTTTATGACCCTGCATTCACAGCAACCCAACTGACACATTCAAGGCCCAGAAAGATAGTAAGGACATTGTTACAACTGGAGCCTGTGAACTATGGGTGAACTATCCATTTAACTTGGTAACTAGCCATGTAATAAACAAGACAAAATAAATTGTAATGAGATACAAATGAAACTGTGCAGGAAATCGGTTTGTAAAACAGTTAATTATTCAGTTTAATGGTCATTGGAAATTGGCCAATCACAGTCAAGCATTCCTGCAAAAAAAAAAAAAAAAAAAAAAAAATATATATATATATATATATATATATATATATATATAGTTCTCATACATACAGTACAGACCAAAAGTTTGGAAACGTTACTATTTTTAATGTTTTTGAAAGAAGTTTCTTCTGCTCATCAAGCCTGCATTTATTTGATCAAAAATACAAAAAAACTGTAATATTGTGAAATATTATTACAACTTAAAATAATAGTTTTCTATTTGAATATACTTAAAAAAAAATTATTCCTGTGATGCAAAGCTGTATTTTCAGCATCATTACTCCAGCCTTCAGTGTCACATGTCAACATCCAGTCTATCACATGATCATTTAGAAATCATTCTAATATTCTGATTTATTATGAGTGTTGGAAACAGTTCTGCTGTCAAATATATTTGATGAATAAAAGGTTAAAAAGAACTGCATTTATTCAAAATAAAAAAAAAATTCTAATAATATATATTCTAATAATATATTTTCTTTACTATCACTTTTTATCAATTTAACACATCCTTGCTGAATAAAAGTATTGATTTTATTTAAAAAGAAGAAAGAAAAAAAATTACTGACCCCAAATTACTGACCAGTAGTGTGTATTGTTATTACAAAATATTTATATTTTAAAAACATAGCTTCTTTTTTTTTTTTTTACTTTTTATTCATCGAAGTATCCTAAAAATGTATCACATTCTGAAAAAATATTAAGCAGCAGAACTGTTTCCAACTTTGATAATGAATCATCATATTAGAATTATTTCTAAAGGATCATGTGATAATGATCCTAAAAATTCAGCTTTGCATCACAGAAATAAATTATAATTTAAAGTATATTAAATGTAAAAACAATTATTTTAAATTGTAATAATATATCACAATATTATATTTTTTTCTGTATTTTTTATCAAATAAATGCAGGCTTGATGTGCATAAGAAACTTCTTTCAAAAACATTAAAAATAGTAATGTTTCCAAACTTTTGGTCTGTACTGTATATGCTGATGTTTGGAGCCCAAAAATCCACATGTAAGTGATTAATCATACAGTAGATGAGACAACAGTATGAAGAACTCACAGATGTAAACTCTTGCCATATGAGAGATGGAAGTATACAAATTTCAATGCCTGCATGGTATTGCATGGTATATTACACCCAATCAGACTGAACAAGAGAAATGTAGTAACTAAATGCATAAACACAATAGTGGACCAACATAGAAATTACTGTTCATATGTTACTATACTTGAACAGCAGAGTTGAACTGAGAGTGTATGTGCGCAAGTGCTCACATATGCATCTGTTGAGTATATAGGCTCTTGTGCTGGAGTGTATGAGTGGTGGGTGGATTACCTCAAACTCTCTAAGCTCCAGCAGTAACCTCCTCACAAACATCTCATCAGTGCGGACAGGAGCAGTGAGTGGGTGGAAGAGAACACAGCCAAGTGCAACTCTCACTGTCCTACTTTAAAACTTGGGTAAAATTGTTTGTGTGTGTGTGAGTGTATGATAACAGCAGTACTGCAGCTTTTGTCTGACTGTCTGCTCAGGTGAATCTTCCTCCAGTATGGATTCTCCAGGTTCTCCTCCAAGCGAGCCCCATGGGGCTTTACCGGCCAGATCCACACAGGTGTCAATCAAACAGGAGGCGCTAATCGCTGATAATGGCTGATCTGTATCACAAGCGTGGGCTGGAACCGAGAACGAGGAGGGGGGAGAAGAGGTACACGGTGTCTGTGTTTCCCTCAAAAGACCCCCAGACTCTCCAAAACAAACCCACAGCATTCATAAACACAACAGTGTGATATTAAGATTGACATATAAATATGAGAAGTTTGAGATGTCAGGACACCCATAATCCTAGCTCCTCAGAAAAGCAAACCACTCTTACTGTTTCTGTGCAGTACTATACAGATTTTTTGTTTGCTTGGATAAGGACTGTATCCCACAATGCAATGCACTCAACCTAACCTCACATTTGCAGTGTAAATTGACTGTGCACACAAAATCTGACTGATTAAAACAAATTCTAATGCGATGAATGCACTAAAATAACAATTATTTTATTAACTAATTATTTGATAGGATTATTATTATTATTTTATTTTTTTTACATATGATATACACTTAAACGGATAGTTCACCCCAACATAAACATTCTGTCATTAATTACTCATCCTCATGTCGTTCCAAACCCATAAGATTCATTTATTCAACTTCAGAACACAAATTAAGATATATCTGATGAAGTCCAAGAGCTTTAGACCCTATAGACAGCATTGCAACTAATACATTCAAGGTCCAGAAAGGTAATAAGGACATATTTAAAATAGTCCATGTGACATCAGTGGTTCAACCGTGATTTTATGAAGCCACTGTATGAGAACAAGTTCTGTGTGCAAAGAAACCAAAAATAGTAACTGCAAATTTCTATAAAATACATTTCTATAAAATACATATAAATACATATAAATATGGATTTATACTAGGGCTGGTAATTTAACGCATGTTAACGCATGTAATAATAATAATAATAATAATATTAATAATAATAATTCATTACATTTATATTGTGCTTTTCTAGGCACTCAAAGTGCTTTACATAATCTGTGGGTATCTTCTCATCCACCACCAGTGTGCAGCATCCACCTGGATGATGCGACGGCAGCCATATTGCGCCAGAATGCCCACCACACACCAGCTTACTGGTGGAGAGGAGACAGAGTGATGAAGCCAATCAGCAGATATGGGGATTGTTAAGAGGCCATGATGGTCAGAGGCCAATGAATTTAGCCAGGATGCCGAGGTCACACCTCTACTCTTTTCGAAAGACATCCTGGGATTTTTACTGACCACAGAGAGTCAGGACCTCGGTTTAACATCTCATCAGAAGGACGGTGCTTGTTGACAGTATAGTGTCCCCTTCACTACAGTACACTGGGGAGCTAGGACCCACACAGACCACAGGGTGAGCACCCCCTGCTGGCCTCACTAGCACCTCTTCCAGCAGCAACCTAGTTTTCTCAGGAGGTCTCCCATCCAGGTACTGACCAGGCTCAGCCCTAGCTTCAGTGAGAAACCGGTCTTGGGCTCCAGGGTGATATGGCTGATATTTAACGCACTTGCCCCACCCCAGACCTGTGTTGGTCATCTGACATTTCACATTTGATTGGTTACAAATATGAGGCAGGGCAACAACTCACTGCATGACGGAGCCTAGAGAATGTAGTTATAATGTCCCTAAAATTTAAGAAAAGGGGCAAAAATGCCCCTGTTTGAGTTTTTGTCTCATATTTACATCTTATAGTTAAGCAATATCACACGAGTGAAAATGTGATACTGATCTTATACAACAGTGCAATGAATGCAAAGTTAATATTGTGTTATTTTAGACGAATTGGGTGAACCATTTGGCACGTTGAACCACTGGCCATAGGCGGATTGGATTTGAAGCGCCGCTACACAGTCCGATCAGTGTACCGCGAGAGTGATTCAAGAGCATAAGGTGTCATCTGCTTTCTATAGCTCTTGCACACACCTATCTCATGGTTATGATCCACTTCAAGTCGAACAAGCCTAATGATTTAATGGACAACTCATAAAGAACAATTTACTTCACTCCTGAATGAATCAGACATCTGAGCGAATCAAATGATTGAATAAATCACTTGATGACTTAATCATTAAGACATGTACCAACACCTACTGGCAGTTTTAGTTTATTATTTAGAGTATCATTTTATTAAATAAATAATTTCAGATATCCATAGTAATAATGATAAAATAAAAAATAAAAAGTCTTATAGTTCAACCACCCAAAAATGAAAGTTAGGTCATCATTTACTCACCTTTGTGGTCCAAAAAGTGTAATCAAACAAAATATTTATCGCTGAAGCTACTTTTTGCAATGTCTGTTTGATGCTTTACACAACAATGACTTTTATTATCATTTAGCCAAATTTGAGCATGATCATGTAATTAATTAGATTAAAAACTTTAATCACTTATCAGCCCTAATTTATACAGTATAGTTTTATTGTATGTAAAAATGTATATTATTTTAAAAATTACAAAAAAAAAGTAAAAAAAAATTACAATTAAAAAATACAATATTTGAAATGTATTTTAAAAGTATATTAAAATTCTATTTTTTATATTTAGAAGTGTAAGCAGTATTAAAATGTGATGCAATGGTAAGTTAGTATATATATATATATATATATATATATATATATATATACACACATATTTTAATATTGCATAATATTTTACATACTATGCTGTAAACCTGTACAGACAGGTTTTATGAGTAGTTGCCCCACATTGTAAGGTCTAGAAATCTAGAAAATCTGACAAGCATTTATTCAGGAGTCTCACTGAACACCGTCACCTACAGCAAATGTGTTTCTTTGACAGACAGTGTGACACACAGGCAGCAGGCACGTGTCGAGCTGTAGCCTGTGACACAGAAGTGACGCCACTTCGGATTTCTACGACACACTCATGCACAAAAAGAAGCATAGCCAAAGGCAACAGATGAGTCTTGTAAATCTCACAAGGTATACAGGAGGAAAAAAAGTTGGCTGAGAAAATGATGTAAAAGGTGTCAATAAGCTTCATTTACAGTGCATAGCAGATGTATGCAAATCTGTGAACACTGAGACATTCGTACTTGCACATGAGGGGCAAGTTCACTAACAGCGGCACCACTTTTGTACTTAATATTGCAGATTCGTTTAACTAGGTACTAAATGTGCGGCAGTGTACTTAAGAGAAGTCATTGTTTTTATTCACAACTCAAATGCATCCTTTCTACTTAAATTATTACCTAGCTCATTCAAAAATGTTCAGCACAGGTGCTACAACAACACAAGCAACGTGTGTGAATAAATCACAAAATTCATGCTTTGTGAACTTCCCGTGTCTGTGTGTGATTCTAAAGCGAGAGAGAACAGAGAGTCAGAATAGGAAGAATAAGAATAGAGCAGGGAGAAACCAGGATCATTCGTTTAATGCGGTGTCAGCCCAGGCATGTGTCCTGACAGAGCCCTGAATGGGTGAACAAGAATAACTTCCTCCATTTCTATTTCTTTCCCTCTGCGTCTGCTCCTTCATCCCAGTTAATGCCCAAAATGGATTTGAAAGCAAAGAAGAGGAATTGTCACATCTACGCTGCGTGTGAATTAGATTCATACCTATCTATCTATCTATCTATCTATCTATCTATCTATCTATCTATCTATCTATCTATCTATCTATCTATCTATCTATCTATCTATCTATCTATCTATCTATCTATCTATCCATTTATCCATCCATCCATCCATCCAGCAATCTAGCTATCTATCACACAAATTGTAAGGTATACATATATATAGCATTATATAAAATTCATACATCCCATAAAAGTGATATTTATAAAAAAATATATATTTTTGAATACAATTACAAATAGTTGTATTAAAATGTAAGCTCTTTTAAACTCAAATTGACAGGTTTTTATTTATTTATTTATTTATTTATTTTTTTTTTCATTTGAAGGGAAATAAATACAATTTATTTATTTATTTCACACACAAATTGTAAAATACATATAGAAATTCAAATGTGTATTTATAAAGCATTATATAAAATGCACATATCCCAAAATTCCCATTTATTATATATATAGCTCATTTAAACTCAAAATGAATGGTAAAAAAATAAATAAATAAATAAATAAATAAATAAATAAATAACAGCTAGGCAGAAGCCAAATGACAAAGTGAAGGTATGAGAGACCAAAAAGGAAAAATAAAAATAAACCCTCTGACAAATCCAATTTCAAAGGGCCAGGCAGACGGCACCCAGACAAAGCCAGATTAGTATTAGTTATATCATCCGCGGCACCAGATCCATCAAGTCCAGCAGTGGAAGTGAGAAGAGGCCAGCCAATTCCCTGCCTTCCTCGGCTCTCTTACTCTGCTTGTCATCATTTTGGGCATTTTCACACTGGCTTTCTCTGCCTGAAGCCACCGGGGGGTTGAAAAGACGAACGTTTTCATGTTGAAAGAAATTTTCAACCCGAGTCAACCTCGCATTCTGAGTAGAAAATGTGAGCCTGTGTTGGCCTGGGTTGAACCTGAGCTAAGGAACTGCAAGGGCCCAGAGAATCACATTTGGATTAGTCACTTTATGATAAATGTGTTTGATCTCAAATTCTCCTGACCCTCTTGGGAAAAAAATTGCACTGTCAAGAGCATCTACACTGATTCTGATTGAGATTTTTCAGGTATTACTTTTTTTATTTCCAAAAACAATCTATTTCATGGTAAGATGATACCAAAGTTAGACTATCCTCCCCAGACTTTTCAAAAGGAAAGTAAACTTATGAGCAAGGCTATATTTTTACATCTAATTCTAGGTAGCTGAAAATAGTTTATTTTTTATTCTCCCCTTTTGTGGTGGGTTTCTGTGGCCCCCAAGCCTCATTCCCTGCAGGAGGGTAATAAACGCTCTCAGCCTGCAGACAAATCCCCAGCCATGTCACACGACATGCGTTCAACCATTAATCAATAATCCACGCACAATACGTCACCCCACATACACACTGTACACCCACCACGCATTCACACTCGCTGAAGTGAGCATCAATCCATTATTGAAACTCAGTCAGGATTACTGAACCATGAGAGCCTACGGCGCTGATGTTTGTTAAAAAAAAGATTAGCTCTCGATTCTCAAGAGCCAAACCAGAGAGGCAGTGCTTGGGTTCCATTTCTTTTAAGTATTTCAAGGTCAGCAAACTGATGTCATCGAATGAGGAGTCATGAAAAAAATGTAGCCAACAACTCTAAGCTTATTCGAGGTAAATACACAAAAAACCCTTAAATATTTCATGAGGGAAAAAAATCCTTGGTATTTTATCATTTCATGTACATATAGAATTCTTATTACTACATATAGAAGACACAGCCTGTTTAATTAATTTCATTTAATTTTTATTTTTTTTATTTTATTAACTTCAAATTAAGTTATAATGTATTCACAGTATTTTAATGTAATATCTGCATTTTAAAATCTTGAATAGTGTAAATGCTGTTTCATGTGCTCCTAAAGTTTGCATTATTATAAAAAAGTACCCAAAAATTAAAACATACAATTCCCACATCAATTATGCTATCACCACCTATACAATATTATGAATAAATATTTATATACAAAAATTAATATCATTAAAATTAATTTTGAACAAAAAATATAATTAAATAAATACAATACTACATATGTGTATGTACATATATAATACTTCATTTTATAATTATATATATCATATTTTATATTATTATTATTATTTAAAAGTGAAAAAGTATGTTACAGTACGTAAATACAAAAAAACTACATAAAAAATGTATCATATTATTATTACAAAAAAGTACCAAGGCTATCACTACCTACAAAATTCCAAAGTAAAAAAATAGTGCAGTAATAATAAGTATTATTAATATTATGCATAAATATTATTAAATTTAATAAACTTTAATTTAATAAACTTAATGCAGTATATTACAGTATGCATATAAAACACACACAAGATATGTGTAAGAAGTATTAAACAGAAAAGTAAGTGAATGATTAAAAATAAATAAATAAAAGAACATCAATGAATAATAATAATAAAAAAAATGCAAGTAAAAAAAAAAATTCCAAGTGTAGCAAGTGTTCCAAAACGTCAGTGAAACTGATACACAAACCCAAAAAAGAACAGTAAGTAAGAAGTCAAGAGACACATAAGACCATGTGTGTCCGTAAGAAATGAAGAGGTGTGGGACGCGGCAGGGCAGAAAAAAGACAATCAGTTCCAGGCGGAGAGTGTGAATAACCATCTTCCACTACTGTAACTGCATTGTCACTCAGAGCGAGGAGCACAAATGCATGTTAGCTGCCCCAGAGAGACAGCAAGACATGTTAACAGAGCAGCGAGGACAGGGCTGAATGCGACGAGAGAACTTCTGCTCCAATGTCTTCATGGGTTATTTCCACAAACAGCCTCTGCCCTTTGTCTCTTTCTATAAATGTAATTTATTCCTATGATGATGAAGCTGAATTTTCAGCATCATTACTCCAGTCTTCGGTTTCACATGATCCTTCTGAAATCATTCTAATGCTAAATTGTGGCACCGAAATATAAAACAAAACGCATTATTTCATATGATCTCAGCTATAAACAGCTTTGAATAATAGTTTTGATGAATAGAACGTTCAAAAGAACAGCATTATAAATGCCATTATGGTCTCTTTTGATCGATGTAATGCATTCTTTCTGAATTAAGTATTATTGATCAAATATAAATATAAAAATATAAAACTATTAATAATATAATATATTAGGCCAGTCAAACAATTACAAGAAAAGATAATTGTACACACATGCATGTGTTTGTATTTATGTGTATGATTACTTGTTTGACAGCCCTAAATAATAATAATTTTCACAAATACTGTATACTGTATGTAATATAGGTATTAATACTTATTAATATTAATACTAAATACTTTTAATAAAGTATATTAAAACAAATCCTCAACAGGCAAATATATAAATAATATAAATAGTACGCAAAAGCTGCTAAAAGTTGCAAAAATAACTAAACTTAAGTTACAGTATAGGACTCTTGATTAAATTACACTCATATTATTACTACAAAAAGTAAGATTATTCCTACTTTAATTTAATTTATTACAATATCACCACCTATACCAGTGTACAGTTCCAAGTGATGCTATTCATCTGTTTCAGCCATTATTGAAACTCTATTGGTTTCATGTTGTAATTAAACATGTATGAAAAAGTTTTAAAGGCTAAACTGCTTGCATTACGGCTTACAAACAAGCCAAAAAGCCAATCTGCCAACTCACTCCAGGTCTAATCCAAACTTTTTCTCACGCGGACTAGTGGCTCACGTCCCAAACTCACCCTTCAGAAACCATCCGATGAACTGCAGCAAATGGCAGAATGGTGTTGCGTGTTTGCCACCATCCTTGTGCAGTGACAATCAGTGAGTTCTAAAGGAATGCTCAGACACAAGGACACAAGTGGACAAGGTTTTCCTCTTAGGTTATTTTCTCTCTCTCTCTCTCTTCTGAAAGGTATTCACAAATTTTCACACCGGCTCTCGCATAAGGTTTTTGGTCACCTTTTCATTCAGTTATACTTCAAAGATAACCAAGTAGAGCTCATCAGGGATGAGCTAGCATAACCTAGCCCTCATCAAATTGAACTTTGACCTCCATCTGGAAGCCAGTTTGCTTTATCCAGGGACTGTGTTTATCACTATCCCAGTCCACTAATGAAGGCTAATCAAATCCTTCATCCATCTGATTACCATTAAGACATCTCTCTGTCTGCTTGTTAACTCATTAGACTCGTCAATTCCCTCCCAGCTTCACTGGAATAAAAAAAAAAAAAACAAAATGATATTAGGCTTCAGCACCTTCAAAGAAATCCACATTTCAAATATTTATCTGACGTTAATCAAGCATCAATCTGTACAAGCTCATTATTAAATGATTTTGCATTAGAATCCTTATAGTATCCAGTTCTATCTTCTTAAAAGTTCTCGAATGTGAACATCCTTGAATTTGTGTCCCTGGAGGCAATGACCTCGGTGTGGTCGGAGGGTTGTGGGATGCTGCTCAAGTTAATGTTCACTCACAGATGGATTCCCAATTCTCTCTATTGAGCCATGAAGGTGCTACGTGTCGCCTGTCACCCCGCCAAAACGCACCCAGAGCAGAAAATTAGCACGAGCCACAGCTTTCCCTCGAGGTACAAGAAAAGCTGGCAAAACTTCTTGAAAGTCAGAACTCTTGATGGAAAGAGAGCACACTCTGAGTTCATAACAAAATTTCCATCAGGACAACCAGAAGCTTTTATAAACAGAGGAAACCATGAAATAACCTCCTGCTGGTACTCGATGGACCTCAACTAAATTAGTTTGAGCACCTTTAATACATCCTAGACAATGATCAAGAAACAGCTGGGATTTAAATGTCCAATATCAAATAAAACAGTTTGAATCGACCGTATTTGATGTAAGCTCTCAGTCTGTGACTTTCCACACTGCCTGACAATTTCCTTCTGGCTGATGGTTATTCCTCCTGACTAGATTCCGCTTTATCGATCAGCTAAAGGGCAGTGTCAACCTCTCCCATAATGCAACACGGCCAAATGAAATGGCTGTCTCTCTGACACAAACATACTTGGAACCGTGAGAGCACAAAATTATTTTGTCTTTGTACAAGATCATTCTTCCCTGTTAAAAAATACAAATAACGGCATATTCTGGTTAGATATGTTTTCAACAGGGTTATAGGCTGATTAGCTCCTTAAGAAACATTTCTTCTTAGTATAATTGCATATAAAACAGGTTTTTAATATTTTTGGAATAAACTTTTCTCCCCAGAATTCTTTTGATAAATAAATGATCAAAACACAGCAAGTAGATATATTTTGTAACATTATAAGTCTTACTGTCACTTTTGATCAATTCAATGCATCCTACTGAGCAAAAGTATTAATTTCTTTAAAAAAAAAAAAAAAAAAATATATATATATATATATACAACCCGAATTCCGGAAAAGTTGGGACGTTTTTTAAATTTTAATAAAATGAAAACTAAAAGACTTTCAAATCACATGAGCCAATGTTTTATTCACAATAGAACATAGATAACATAGCAAATGTTTAAACTGAGAAAGTTTACAATTTTATGCACAAAATGAGTTCATTTCAATTTTGATTTCTGCTACAGGTCTCAAAATAGTTGGGACGGGGCATGTTTACCATGGTGTAGCATCTCCTTTTCTTTTCAAAACAGTTTGAAGACGTCTGGGAATTGAGGCTATGAGTTGCTGGAGTTTTGCTGTTGGAATTTGGTCCCATTCTTGCCTTATATAGATTTCCAGCTGCTGAAGAGTTCGTGGTCGTCTTTGACGTATTTTTCGTTTAATGATGCGCCAAATGTTCTCTATAGGTGAAAGATCTGGACTGCAGGCAGGCCAGGTTAGCACCCGGACTCTTCTACGACGAAGCCATGCTGTTGTTATAGCTGCTTTATGTGGTTTTGCATTGTCCTGCTGAAATAAACAAGGCCTTCCCTGAAATAGACGTTGTTTGGAGGGAAGCATATGTTGCTCTAAAACCTTTATATACCTTTCAGCATTCACAGAGCCTTCCAAAACATGCAAGCTGCCCATACCGTATGCACTTATGCACCCCCATACCATCAGAGATGCTGGCTTTTGAACTGAACGCTGATAACATGCTGGAAGGTCTCCCTCCTCTTTAGCCCGGAGGACACGGCGTCCGTGATTTCCAACAAGAATGTCAAATTTGGACTCGTCTGACCAGAAAACACTATTCCACTTTGAAATCGTCCATTTTAAATGAGCCTTGGCCCACAGGACACGACGGCGCTTCTGGACCATGTTCACATATGGCTTCCTTTTTGCATGATAGAGCTTTAGTCGGCATCTGCTGATGGCACGGCGGATTGTGTTTACCGACAGTGGTTTCTGAAAGTATTCCTGGGCCCATTTAGTAATGTCATTGACACAATCATGCCGATGAGTGATGCAGTGTCGTCTGAGAGCCCGAAGACCACGGGCATCCAATAAAGGTCTCCGGCCTTGTCCCTTACGCACAGAGATTTCTCCAGTTTCTCTGAATCTTTTGATGATGTTATGCACTATAGATGATGAGATTTGCAAAGCCTTTGCAATTTGACGTTGAGGAACATTGTTTTTAAAGTTTTCCACAATTTTTTTACGCAGTCTTTCACAGATTGGAGAGCCTCTGCCCATCTTTACTTCTGAGAGACTCTGCTTCTCTAAGACAAAGCTTTTATAGCTAATCATGTTACAGACCTGATATCAATTAACTTAATTAATCACTAGATGTTCTCCCAGCTGAATATTTTCAAAACTGCTTGCTTTTTTAGCCATTTGTTGCCCCCGTGCCAACTTTTTTGAGACCTGTAGCAGGCATTAAATTTTAAATGAGCTAATTAAGTGGATAAAAGTGTAAAATTTCTCAGTTTAAACATTTGCTACGTTATCTATGTTCTATTGTGAATAAAATATTGGCTCATGTGATTTGAAATTCCTTTAGTTTTCATTTTATTAAAATTTAAAAAACGTCCCAACTTTTCCGGAATTCGGGTTGTATATATATATATATATATATATATATATATATATATATATATATATATATAAAATTTTAATTATTTAAAAAAATATATATATATTATGTTTGCTATAAAATACATGTCTAATGAGTAAATAAAAGAAGCATAATGTATAGGTTTAAAATGACTTAACTGGTTAGAATGTTAGAACGTTAGCAACTTGGAGGTACATAACTTTAATATTAATTAACTGTGACAAGAGGGGCAGGGCCAAGAGCTGTGGGAGCGTAGTGAGGCCGGTGGAGTTTAAAGATAATGAGCAACACCTGCAACACTCACTGACCTCAAGTCCCATGGAGGAGCTCCAGAAGGAGCAACGACAGTGGAAGAGGAGAGAGGACCAGGCCTGGACTTTATTTGTGTTTTATGTGAGGCAGTCGTCCGTGATGGGCTGGTGCTTTACTTTTGTTTTTATTTTGTTATTGAATGGTTTAAATGTTCGCCGGTTTCCGCCCACTTGATCCCATTCTACGAACTTTAGATTTCCAAAATGACATAATTTGACGAGTATACCCCCATTTCTATGTCATTGTTTTCAATTAAAGTGAAAAATAAAATGCACATACGGAATTGAAAGTTTAAAGGAAAAATCCACTCTTAAAAGCATCAGCTAAAAATATCCTGTTTAAATGTGAAAGTTGTGTTTTTTTCACCCATCTGGCGTGGAACTGCAGTGGTAACTAATAAAGTACACCACTAGAGCAAACACTGCCACATTTCAGGCGGCGAGTACCCTCTCTCCAAAACAAACGACCCCCCTCCCACCCCAGCTACGCCATATTCTTCAACCACACTCGCTTTGATCTTCATTATATTTCCATCTGTTTCACATCTGGGTCTCTTTAAAAACATAGTGAAGGACATATTAATGCAATATCGAAGCACAGGGAGTGTGCCAGCTCTAGCCACTGAATGTTTTCACCCCCACTCCCCGAGACTGTGGCTTTATTTGTTCTTGTAAAAAGAGTTTGAGAAAGCTATAAATACACACACATTTACTGCTGGTTATCTGTATTCGATGTGGCATTTTGAGCTTGGGATGTGATTCTCATTTGAACTACTAGTTAAGTCACTGGAGACTGTGGCCCCTTATGAAACCATGCACAGTGTGTGTTCCACCATAATCGCAGTTATTTGTCTCTGAGATAGAGAGAATATGGGACAGGCTGACCTCTATCCGAGGGTATCCGCCGCTGCCCTGAGGGCAAACAGAATGACATCATACACCGTGTGTGGCTCTGTCTAGCCAAGGTCTCTGCAAGGAAATGACTTTCAGTCTTTTAGGTGGATGACAATTCTAACTTCACATTCTAACTTCATTAAGTGTTAATGAACGATACGGCTTAATCCTTTCATCAAGTCTTTGCTACGCTTTTCAAAGTGAAGCAAGCACTTCACTCAGGTGATCAGCTCATATTCCATTGCTTTCTGCACCTCAGAACAGCTCTGTTCACAGTAAATTAATGCAGTGAACTCAACTATTGCATGTTCTGTGAGGTTAAAATGCATTTGCCATGCAACGGTCACCAGTTAGGCTTTATCTTTGTGTCAGCTGTACTGCTAATTTCAATAAAAGTAAAAGCTTAAAAGTGCAGTATGAACTGATGACAGCTAGCGTTTTAAAGAAGTGTAGAAATAAGGAAAGAATTATTGTAATTTCCATTGTGTAGTGTAAAGCAAAAACAATATACCTATGCAATATTTATTTACAGCGTAATTGTTTTACAATATATGGCTATTACTGTCATAGGAATAAAAATAATATAAAATTGTTGTTATTATTATATTCTAATTTGTTTGGTGTGTGAATGTTACTAAAAAGAGGGTTAAGTCCCCTTTTAAGTTCAGGTTCAAGCCAGTTTACTGACTTTTTTCAGACCTAAACCCTAAACACACAGCACAATTTTCGGCTGTCCCAGATGAAAGACTGGCATCGGGAAACAATCGTGGCGATTTCTGTGATCTTGGCTCCTAATCAGTGGTCCTGTGTAATAAATATTGTACCGTGGACTTCATATCAAGGTATTATCGTATTGTGATATTTTGATATTGTTACATCCCTATCTTTGAGGCAATGCCTGAAATGTAGTGATATTTACCATTCTGAATCAAGGACCCAAGTAAGCTGTGGTTATGGAAAATAAAACATTATAAATGAAGGCACAAGCTTTTCAAGCTTGTTTACTCATAGTGTTGGTTACTGCATGCTTTGCAATTCCATCCCTGAATGCGGAGAACAAGGCAAGCATAATGCAGTACATTCCCGGAGAAGAGTGCATTCCCATCTCTCCTTGTAGATTAGGTGTGCTGCTACACACTGCCGTGTGTGTTTGGACTGAGGGAGATGAGCTGGAACACCGTAATAGACTAAGCGCTCATGGATCTGCCGTGAGAATAGTGGTGCAGTTTACAATTGTGTGGTGATCGAGTGCTTTAAAATGATCCTTTTAGTGTGGGCCACAGCAAGAGTACTAAATTCACTTTTCCTGCACTTGCTAATGGTAGGTGAATTGAAATAATAAAAACAGAAAATCATAAACAAAATATATATGAAGATATGAAAAACTGACTTAATTAACTGAATTGTAATAAAAAGTATTTTAAAAAGCATAATATAACATTATATAAAATGGCTATTCATATATATATATATATATATATATATATATATTCCACGTGTCATGTTAGAGACAAAAGGTATCCTACATCCTATTTAAATGACGGTCAATTTTCCGCAACAGATGTTTTGTATAGTAGATGTTTTTGTCTTTGTTTTTAACTGATCGCATCTCTCACATGTCTGAGTCAGATTATCATGCTAATTTTTCTATTTAAACTTTATTCTGCCGTTCCTAACCAACACAAGTAACTCAGTTTTATTATCTCAGCAAAGACAAATTTATTCGCTTGTCGAGCATTACTTTTGGACCCAGCTACAGCTTACAGTCCCTTTGTGTGTATGTGCGCGTAAAAGAAGAGGCTGGCGCTAGCTGCTCTGTCAAACATACTTCATTACTGTACACTGTCACCTCCAGCAGATTGAACACTCCTCTCCCCGAGCAGCAAGGATGTGAGCCTGTTTACTGTTTACCCAGCAGATGAGATACGAAGATATTGATTCAGAAACACAAAGAAAAATGCTGCAAAAATACGGCTAACATATAAAAGTCGAGGAAGATCCAGAGAAAAGCAGCCATATATTTTCACTCCTCTGAGACTACTGGAGGCTTTATTGAAGCGCAAAATACTTGTGCTCATCAATGGGAGAGCAAACAATATTTCTCCCCAGCCTTTTCATCAGTCTGCACTGCTAGAGAAAAGCCTATTGTTTAAAAAAAGCGCTATGGTATCCTTTACGAGGCAGGCGGTGTTTGGAGCCATGAATCAGAGCTGATGAGAGTCAGAAAATGCAGAGATTTCCCTGAGAGGATTACAGGCACATAATGGAGATTATCTATTTAGAAACTCCTACGAACTGGAGGAAAAACTATGAAGTATAGGGCATACTATACAGACTTGTTCTGATAAACAGGTTTAGAAATTATACTTTGCTTATGGTTATGTGTTTGTTTGTTTCATCGTATTTGTAGTGTGTGATGTGTACCAACCTGCCAATCTCATATTAAGTTATGAAAAAAAAAAAAAAAAAAAAAACTAGGGAGAAGGCTGTGATTGTTTGGAACATAGGTCAGAGGAGGGGCCTAACAAAAGTTATATCATTAACACAAAAAGTCTCATGGGACTGAAGGAGAATTTCAATGGACTAGCTGAATTACTTTTATTAGGGCAGTTCCATTACATTTTGGAGTTGCTTGTGTCTCGGAATGTAAATTAAGGGCCCGTTTACTTGGGCCACTCAGGTGGGACATCTGACCAAACTGCTAGTAAAGTAACACATACTGTGGCTATGTTTGGAACAGCATACTAACATACATTTATTTCACATAAATGTAAAAAAATCAATGGCACCAAATGATATATTTTTGTTCAGTATGGGCCACTAAGTGTTGAGCTCCATATTCCATATTCTGCTATAAGATAATATGATATAATGACATGTCTGATGTATCAAAGAGACCAATTCGATGTCCAGTGATGATGACAGTGATGCTATTTATGTGAATGGAACCTATCTGCTAGCAGAAATGACAGTTTTCAAGTAGCAGTCTATGAAAGCCAAGTAATAAAAGAATAAAAAAAAGGTTAATTTGAGTTTATATTTGCGCAATTCCGAGATTTTACCATATCTCACAATTCTGATAAGGAAAAACAACTCATCATTCTCTTCCTCGGCTCTGAGTCATGAGTTTATATCCCTGACTTCTGGCTCCCTATTGTTGCGCTAAATCAAGTTATAAAGTCAAAACTAGGACATATAAACTTGCATTTGTGAGATAAAACTGGTTAATGTATTCTATATTTGTGTTCTGATATTGACAACCAAAGGGATTTATATTTGTTTTCTTATTCCATGGATTTTACCCATTTCCATCCACTTGTTACCAGTGTTTTTCTGCCACCACTATGTGCGCGCAGCTGACGTCTCCTCCAAATTGGTCTATATCAGGGTTCCTTAATAGGCAGCCTGAGAGAATAATGTTTGGCCCACGTTAATTTCAAATAATGTGGCATAAAAATTTAAACGCAGGATCAGAAAGCGGCATTAACTTACATCATGTCTACAAAAATTCAATAGAAGTTATTATAATCAGTAATGCAGTCTACATGGATGGACAAATCCCAGACAGAAAACTGCTGACTCGTTCTATTTATGATGTGCTGACACAAAGTTCAAATGATTTGAAGTGTTTTGTCGCGTCCAGTGTAGCTATTTGATGTGACAGCAAAAAACATGGCAAGTGTGAAGTAAAGAAAAGTGGACACAGAAAATAGATGGTTCAGATGTGAATGGACTGGACCATTTGGAATAAATGAGTGAGTGACACCATCTTTGTTATGGATGTTGGTTCGCAGTGATTTCACAGTTTTAACATAAGTTTGCTTTAGCCTAAAACTTCATTTTCAAGATCTTAGGTAAAAAAATCTATTGTTGCTTTCACTAGGCTTAGTAGGCTATGACTATAAAGATCATGCAAAATAACATTCAAACTCACATTAGACAATTGGAACATTGAATAAAGCACATAATCATTACCTGAGATTACCACTGTCATATTTTGTGTCTTGTTCCTGCTGTGACGTCGCAGAAAATATAAACCATTTCTAAAATAGAATTCCGTGTCGCTTATTGTCACGTGTCGTTGTCACGGGTGGTTAGGACAAAAACTACATTCAAAACGTACTTTTTATCGTGTCGTGTCACGTATGGTTGGGACACACAGTATTACAGTTTGATCCCCCTAAAAAATCCAAGTATAAAAATATTAATGCTGACAGATCTAATAATTGAATCTGCAATTAGGGAAAATAGAGAGAAGAGATCCAGTCTGGAGATGAGCAGGAACAGTTGACTAGCATGGCAGATATAGAGATCCAGATTTTTTGTTTGTTCATTTGTTTTTAATAATCAACAGGAAAAGTGTATGTATCTAAATGTAAACATGTTCATAACTGTTTAAATAAAACAGACCACTGGGAGAAAATATTTATCTTTTGACCATCTTTTGATTATTTTAACGAAAGCAACAATAATATAATAATTGTAATAATAATAACAATTTATATAGTCAGTGGGCTGGGTATTGTTTGCAGAATTTTCTATATTAATTGCTCTATATGATACTTAAACAAAGTTCACAAAAAACATTGTTTTTAGACTTTAAACCAGTGAGTAACAAATTACACAAAAGCGCACAAGTCACAGAGGGGGGCAGACTTACAAGGAAGCCCTCTGCCTCTGTGGACAACATTGATCAAGTATTTAATTCTGATTAACAGCCTGATTCATGCCCTTTGCTCGGTGCTAATTAGCAAGCACTAACAGAGTCAAAGCGGTGCCATTCAGCACAATAAAACGGAGAGGGCTCAAACAATTACACACAGCAATTACATGTGTGATTCAAGCCCTGTCGGCATCAACAGGGTCAATGAGACAATGGCATCAGCCATATTAAACAAAGGCGCACAGAAATGACAGAAGGTGGATCATAACTCAGACAGCAGATTGATAGGGACCTTTATCACCGCATTCATCAAATGATATCAAGCAGGTCAATGCTGATGCAATCAGCTGCTCAGAAAGGTCATTTATGAAATTTCTGACATGGTAGCAACAGTGCCTAACAACCAATGTTATGTAACTGCAAAAGATTTTAACAAGCTAATGATGAACAAACCTTGAATTTTAAAGTATCTTTTCAAAATGTAAATATTTCAAGTTAGGGTAGGCAGCATATAAACAACAACAAACATTCCAAAGTGATGCATTCAATTGATCAAAATTGACAGTAATGCCATTTATAATATAATCTTACCAAATAACTTTATGGTGGTTTCCACAAAAATATTGAGCAGCACAACTTGTTTTCAACATTGAAGTGTTTCTTGAGCAGCAAATCAGCATATTAGAATGATTTCCGAAAGATCCTACGACACTGAAGACTGGAGTAATGATGTTGAAAATTCAGCTTTACTATCACATGAATAAATTACAGTTTAAAATACTTTAAAATAGAAAACTTTTTTTTTTCATCTGTGATATTACACATTACAGTTTTTTGTCCAGAAGAAGTTTATTTCAAAGATGGTAAGAAAAAAAACCTTACAAACATTTAATGAGACCAAATTCAAACCTGTATGTCCTACAGGCTCTATATCTTGTGCACATTCACTAAACGAAATGTTTCTTACAGCTGGCTTTTACGGAGGGCTTTACTAATGGATGGTTGGCTAGATGATGGGCACAAGATAGATAGATGGATACATTTGAGCTCAGATTTTGTGGGGGTATTTTAAGCCTCTAAATACACCCTGGGCAAAACAGATGCAGCACCACATTACTAAATCTAGACTGATTTCAAGCATAAAAGGAAAATAAACCACGGCGACCGCTCTGTCAGATTATGACCAGTGACCCTACGGCCCAAAAAGCACCATATTAAACGTCTATACAAGCACAAATGCACGTTTTCCATGTGAGCCATGGACCACCATAATTGTGTTAAAAAACAAATGTCAATTAAAGCACACCGCCAACTGAAATATAGCTGTGAATCTATGTAGTGGGGGAGAAAAAATTATGTTTGAGTCTTCTCACAGTGTGTATGTGTGTGTGAGGGGGTTTGGGTATGCCTTGTTGCACCCTCTGTCCACTCATCCATCACTCCCCAGAAACAGGTCTGCACACTAATAAAGCCACAAGGGTGGACACACACACACACATACACACATGCAAACACACACTCATACACACACACACACACACACACACACACAAACACACCCTATTTGGACCTCCAGTACTGTACCTCTGGTGGACGGCAACCTCAAGCCCCCTAAAAAATTCAGTGGCGAATACACGGATGAGGATCAAGTTGTTCTTTTCATCTGTGATTGAAGCAGTCCAGAGGCACGCCCGATCAATTCCAGAGGAATGAAAGCTTATGGTTGCGGGTTTTCAAACAGCTCTAGAGCCCACAACAAATCCCTGGAAGGGGCTTCGGTTCGGGTAATGTGAATTACACTGGAGCAAGGGCACCCTGCATTTAGAGTGTGGTCATGGGAGGAGAAGAGAGTGAAACCGGCGTTCAGACTGCCATGTCATCGCAGGCCCCCACCCCAAATTAGCTCTGTGTGGTTGGAGAGAGTTCATGGAAAACAAATGCAGTCCAAAGCCCAAGCATACCAACTCACGCTGATTTAGAAAACGAAAACAGAAGTTCAGGCCTCAACCTCTAAGAATTTGCTGGAAATGTCTGTTACACGCTTAAAATAAAGGTTATTTGGTTCCATGAAGAACCTTTAACACCAATTGAACCTTTTCAGAAGATGCTTCTTTTAAGAACTTTTTGCTAAAATCAATACCAATTGTGACCCTGGACCACAAAACCAGTGTACATTTCTTGAAATTGAGATTTATACTACATATGAAATGAATACACTTTCCATTGATGTATGGTTTGTTAGGATCTGTCATTATTTGGCTTAGATACAACTATAAAAATCTGGAATCTGAGTGTGCAAAAAAATCTAAACACTGAGAAAACTGCCTTTGAAGTTGTCCAAATGAATTCTTAGCAATGCATATTACTAATCAAAAATATAGTTTTGATATACAGGTGCATCTCAATAAATAAGAATGTCGTGGAAAAGTTCATTTATTTCAGTAATTTAACTCAAATTGTCAAACTTGTGTATTAAATTCAATGCAGACTGAAGTAGTTTAAGTCTTTTGTTCTTTTAATTGTGATAATTTTGGCTCACATTTAACAAATCTCACAAAACAATTTCTTTTAAATAAGCTTAAAATTGAAAAGCTAATACTTCATAATAGAACGTGGTCACATTTACTGTTTTTTGGGTGAAATCTAGTCCTTTAAATAGGAATCCATGCGAAAAGGAATTTGCCATGAAGGCAAAAGATTTCCCCATGAAGATTTTACTTGTCTTTAAATTGTTAACATAATTTTTGCTGCACTGACAAACAGAAATCTGCTTGTTTTGACAGTAGCAATTTCCAAAACCCTGTTTTTAATGCACATTTAGAATCATCGCATCAGAAATGCCAAATCTCAGGAAAAATGCCTTAATTTGCATTAAAGTTTGTACACTCGCTTGAGGTGGTTTCTTGTCTTGTGCAAAAAAGGGTGATGTTTTTGTTCTCATTGTCTTGTCCCGTTGGAAACAGTGCTTATTCGCAAAGTTTTATCCGACATTCAAATTTTGTGTTCAAGTTAAAGTCAAAACTTTGGATGGAAACACGGATAGTGACTTCTGTCTGAGCTGTGCTTGAAGCATGGCTACACTATCAACTAATGTGTATTTGCATTTGCAAAGATTAAACGTCCATGAGCCCGACTCTGGCCAGATCAGCTTTTTGTTTTCTTCACTTTCTGGAAGGAATTCTTCACTTTGATGTTGAACTTCATTAACAGTCATTTCACACCATTCACTCTTACTTTCCTACTTCCTTTTTCTTTTTCTACCTCCTGATGGGCAACTTTTAAAAGACATCTGACAAAGACAACCTTTCATCTGTTTTGTTCTAATCATGGCATATTAATAACTATATTCACTAACAGCACAGACTCTATAAACAAGTACACTCTGGGTTTAATAGTGTGTCTTTGCAGTTATAACTCTCACAGGAAGTGAAATGTCTCCATACAATATGTGAAAAAAAAAATATTCGACAATGTTTTTGAGTCTGAGCTTTTTGTTTAACACAGTCTTGGCGTAGGAAGGCTTAGAGGAAGAGGCATTGAGGGTATTTTTTTTTAATAGAGACATGGGGAAGGGTCAGGAGTAAGGTCATTGCAATAAGACAGTAGATTGATAAGGTTTATATGTGTCAAAGATTCATTATGGCCAGAGTTTCACCGGAAGGACCTCTTAGCTAGCTTTACCACACACATTCACTTATGTGTTAGCCAAGACAGTCATGTACACACCAACACACAATTCACTAAGCGTAGGGTTCAAAACACCCAGTCCGCGCACACACACACACACACACACTAAAACCAGAGAAAAAAACCTCCCCGTTCAGCCTGAGGCCTGTACTATCAAATAACATTAAGCAGTGCAAACTGTTAAGTAGAAAAATATGAGTTTATCATCAGGTCCCCCTCCCCCCCACACACACATTCTCATTGCACAGCTGAATGACCAATAGTGGGTGAAAAGATGGAAAGAATCACTACAGATTACCATGTGATGCTTCATAATGTGTCATTCAGTCTGTACCCACCTAGAAAGAAGGGAGAGGAAGCAGAGTTAGTAATCATTTACCAAGCAAACGTGCAATGCACAGAGATTTACATGATACCAAACAACTTCTGATATTTGCATTCCATTAATATACAGTATGCAAATGACTGCAAAAAAGATGGCAAAACACATTCTAGTATGAAAACATCAAATTGAACTCATCACTGATGGTACAAGCTGGGATGCTTTTTAAAAAGTAATTTGTTTTGATAATAAGTTTATGTTCCATAAATAATAATTCATTACATTTACATAGCGCTTTTCTAGGCACTCAAAGTGCTTTACATAGACAGGGGGTATCTCCTCATCCACCACCAGTGTGCAGCATCCACCTGGATGATGAGACGACAGCCATATTGCACCAGAACGCCCACCACACACCAGCTTACTGGTGGAGAGGAGACAGAGTGATGAAGCCAATCAGTAGATATGGGGATTGTTAGGAGGCCATGATGGTCAGAGACCAATGGGTTTTTTACTGACCACAGAGAGTCAGGACCTCGGTTTAATGTCTCATCCAAAGGACGAAGGACGAATAAATGAATAAAGCATAAAAGAAACATTTTCCTTTAAAGGGATCGTTCACCTAACAATAAGTGATCTTCAGATATGCACATTAAAGATTGTGTTTACCTTTTTTGATGTGCTCTTTGCTCTGGAAATTAAAATAAAATGTTTTGTTCATATAAAGTATTTGTTTCTGTTTGCTAGACTTGGAATAATTTGGATTACTTTTTTATGATGACTTTGTTGATTGAATAGATTGTCAATGGTTGGACAAAAAATGATGAGGTAATATTAAAAATATCTTCATTTGCATTCGGAAGATGAGTCTTATGGGTTTGGAATGATAAAGTGAGCAAATTACACACACACATATATATATATATATATATATATATATATATATATATATATATATATATATATATATATATATTTTTTTTTTAGGTGAACTATACCTTTAATAAGCCCTTACTGAGAAAACACATCTATCAGGAAGTAATGTTTGTGCTTTCGGCAGAAGTGCACAAAGTCTGTTAAACATTTCTGAGTATAAAATGAGAAGTACAATAAATGAGCCTGTTACTTTTTAAATATCACTACGCTTTTGTTTTTCTCCACTCACAGCTTTTTGTAGTGGCACAAACTCTATTAAACAAATCAAGCACATAAAGAAACTGCGACACCACAGCCTTATGACATCATAAACATAATTGTATCATGGGGGAAAAGGCCTGTCATGTGTTATGAATGGCTGCTCTGCTCACTGACAAACTGATAAAACTCCTTTAAAAAATACTTTTCTTTGCCCTGAGGGTATTGTTATATAAGAGATGCGCATTTCTGCTTTAACTGTGTTCTTCATGCTCTGATAAATCACATTCGGGTTGATATTACCAAGAAACCATACCATGACTTCCAGATACAGATATGGCATAAACTAAACAATACCATTTTTGTGAATTTATATGATATCGTACAATATGATTTGTATGGTAACATATGATTTGTAGAAAAAATATAAAATAAGTCCACCCCTTAACCCAAAACCTATCTGCCAATGGAGCATAGTGGTACCGTACGTATGAAATATACTAATTCAAACAAATTAGTCACCAATTAACCAAAACATAAAAGTCACACATTTCAATGGGAGTGTGTATATCAAATAACAAACAAATAAACAAAACAACCCAAACTAAACTAAACTAAACTAAACTAAGCTAAGCTGAGCTGAGCTAAACTAAGCTAAGCAAAACATCAAACCAAAACATAAATCAAAACACGTTTCATTGTCTACTAGGCCTAAATTCAAAGTTTAATAGCTTAGAAAGGGAACAACTGTCCTCAACAAACTGATTTGCGGAATTACACACTGAAGTTTACACAGAGGTTTGTTCAAATTCCTATCTTCAAATATAAGCAATAGTGATAGTCATGCTAGACTTAGCAAGTAGTACTAACAAACAAATCTTTATTTTCCCAGAAGGTGATTAATATTACTGAGCTCCTTGGCTACATTTGAACACTGCTCTTCTCACAGTTACAAAATAAACATGAATACGATTTTTCCAGCAAAGTGATTTCCCAGAAGGCCCCTGGCTGAATCCCTTCTAGTGATATACTAGCCAACCAAATAATCCCACCTTTCTGCCTGTTCTGATGACACTAATGACAGTTCATTGCGGCCCCCAAATTGGAGTCTGCAGAGGGGACCAGCCTTATGACTCCCTGATTAAAGTGACGGCATTCTACTCCAGGAGTTGTGAGTCTGGGAGCCCGAACCCTCTCGTTTGCCTGGATCTTCCATTGATCTGCTGTCACCTCAGACAGACTTGTTTTCACACAGCCATGCTACTGTGCGCACTCCCATTTTTCTTTGTTAATCTATATTTACAGTACAGTTCCACAGTGCTGTCAGAAAATCAAATTGAGGTATCTTTGACAAATTCTAATTCTAATTTGAACTGCAAATTTAAAATATTGAAACGGATGATTCATCCAAAAATGAATACTGAAAATCTGTTTACTCACCCTTATGTCATTCTAAACTTCCATGACTTTCTTTCTTTTGTGGAACAAAAAGATGGTATATATATCAAAGATGTTTTGCCCATGCACTGAAAGTGACTTTCATTGTAAGGATAAAAGCAGTTCAAAACAGTTCAAAATATCTTCTTTTGTGTTCCACAGAAGAAAGCAATACAGCTTTGGAATGAAATGCATGTGAAATGAGGACAAAATGTATATTTTTGGATAGAACATACCTTCAGCATCTCACTATGCTGTTTTACTAAAGGCTAAATAAACAAAAATGTATGAAATCACATTCACACAACAGCTTTCATGTTAAACAAATATAATGTTAGAACTACTCGAACATCTCCGCTCTCCTTAAAATTGCACACCGCATTGAGTTGACATTACAAAGACAGTCCTCTGTCTGAGATCTGCTGCGGCCGGCAAGCAAATGTAATTACAGCCGGTGGCCTGGCACACACAATGGGCTTTAATTGTGTTGCGGTAGAACAGCTGCTGAAGTGAAGCAGAGTATCAGTCTTCCTGCTGTTTGGACATTACACAGCCAGCGGGTGAAGCGGGACCTCCCGCCAGCCCTTAGTCCCATGGAAAGACTCTGTCTTCTGTGCTTCTGGTTCACCCTGAACCTTCCCTGTGCCATCTGTCTGTTGAAGAGAGATGATTTTCGAACCTCAAACCAGGGCTGTACCATAGATTTGATTAAGAGGAAAATAAATATATGCCCCAGGGATACGATTAGAGCGAAAGGTGCCAAGCGAAGGGTCTTCGATACCCCACAGAGATGTTACTCTTGGGTTTTTTCACTGTAAAGATCGGAAATTGGCATTGAGGTGATGTTGACATGAGAAGCCAGCCATTTATTCAGATTTGTCAATAAGACCTGAATGCAGCAAATGACAGATGTGCCGGTCTTTTCGTTCAATGGAAGACTGTACACAATTAGGGCTTGGGTCAACAAACTGCCCAGCACTGGAGACATTAATGTGTTTGCCCAGGTCGAAGAGGATTCAAGGTTAATGCTCAGCACAGGCATTAATGTGCTTACTTAAGAAAAATGGACAGACTTTTACTCTAATGTGCACAAGGTGGAAAGAGTCAAACTAGCAAGCCTGATGTTGCAAATTAGAGGAGCAAGAAATGGTGAGGAAGTACAGTATCTGTAGCTTTACTAAGTTGCCGGAATGTATTATTATTATTATATAATAATAAATATGATATTATTATATTTATTATTATTAAAGAATAGTAGAGAATAATATAAATATAAACAGGTATATATAAGCATTCAGTTCCTATATACATGCCTTCAAAAGAAAAGCATCAATCAAAGTGAATCACAACTCTGAGTATGTATGCAAAAACTTTTTTTACTTATATATATATATAAAAGACAAACTCTCAGTCATTCATTCAATCAACTAATTTACTATTGTTGAATTATAAGCATATAAAAATAAGAGATGTAAGGACTCAACTACACAAACAAACATCATGTGCATAAGAGACAACAACATACCACAGCTTTACATTACATCAACGCTATAATAATGTATTCAGATTGCACTATAAGTGCAGAGGAGGGACCAGGGACAGATAACTCACTTCTTTGTTTATTTTGGATTGTGCCAGCATTAACTGGCACACATACTAACGCTGTTTATTTAACAGGTGTCGGGCCCTGCAGGCCACTCAGCCCGAGACCTCTGACAGTCTGAGGTCCCGTGTACTGACCCCATCGGCCCCTCCTTGGCTTCGACTAACTTCTCACTCCTGCTCGAGTTATTTACCCTTTATTTGGCTTCTGTCTGGCACTGCACTGATACAACTAGCAGACTGAGAGTATGTGGATACAACATTCATTTACAACATCTGTTGTGGCTGCTTCACAGAAACTGCTGATCCACCATGCCTTCAGTGCAAAATATGTGACAGACACTATATATATATATATATATATATATATATATATATATATATATAGCGGAGGCCTATATCTGTTGAAGTTTACCTCACTTCGGAACATTTATTCACGGATTAGTGCTGTGCAGCGTCTTCACACACGGACAAGTGTGACATCATATACCTCTGTCAATAAATACAATTTAAATTCACGTCTTGCACACTTCAAAACAACTTTGAATGGAACATATGAGTTTGCTTCAAACTGGAATCATGGCGGAATGCCCTGTGATGTCCACTTCGCAGGACACTTATGTTCCAAAAGAACAATTGTCTGAAGCGATAAGAGAAACAAACAATATGTGCAGAGCAATGCTCACACTGATCTATATATAACCATCATATGACCCCTTTAAGACAAAACGGTTATTTTATGGCATTAATGTAAGTTACTTAAATATAACCACTACAGACACATTCAGTAGTCTCGCACATCCATTCGCAAGAAAATCGTCAATCAATAATAAAAAAAAAAAATATCTGAGTCACAATTCTGTATTTTTTTTCTTGTCAAAATTGTTGGTTATAAACCGTGAGTCGTGTGAAATAAACTCAAAATTGTGAGATTTTAATTTAGAATTTAGACTTTTTCTCATGAGTTCAGAGTTCAATCTCGCAACTGTGGCTTACTTTTCCTTAGAATGCTGATTTTTCATGTCCACTGTTTTTTCCTGCCACGGAATAAAAAAAAAAAAAAAAAAAAAAGGTAATTACGACTTTGAATCTGACAATTGCAAAGTTATATCTCACAATTCAAACTTTTCTTCTCGCAGTTGCACATTTATATCTATGAATTCTGCATTTCTTCCTTGTAATTTGTTTATATCTTGCAATTTAGCTTTTATCTCACAATTATGACTTTTTTCTTAGAATTGCGAGGCGATCTATCAATACTGTTTTTATATATTGTAATTATGCATTTATACATTGCAGTTCTAATTTTATATTCTTGGAAGTGCAAGTTTATATCTATCAATTCTGTGTTAATTCTGATTTATTCCACAACTCTGACTTGAAAGGGGGAAAAAAGTCTATATAAGGGTGTATAATGGTTTCCCACTTGAGAATGTGCAAAAACACATGATTCTATCAGGGTTTTTTGTCCTCTAGGAGCTATTTAGACAGCTGTACTGTGTGTGTGCCGCTTGTTTTTGTGCATTGCTCTATGTCCTCTCCTCTGGCTCCTCATGTCAACCTCAACAAGCAACACAAAAGAAATTCCCAATTCCAAAATATATCTAACATAATTGCATCCCTGAAACCATTTTTGATGTTCTCCACAACAACACCAAAAAAAAAAAAAAAAAAACACCTTTGTGTTGCTTTCAGTTTAAGGAGTTATTTTCTCTTCCAAGATTCCTCACATAATGACCGTGAGTGTGTCTGGGTCTCTCCTCGCTTCTTCAAAAGGCAGCCCGGCTGTTTGAAGTCTAGTTAGCATCCTGGAAAGGCTTCGTAACTCTCCTCACGTGAACGCACATGTTAAGGGATGACTGGACAGTAGGGAGGAAGGGAAACACGTGACCCTACGTCTACAGTCAAGACTGGAATCAGTAGAATGTATAAATATAATAATAATAATTCATTACATTTTTATGTAGCGCTTTTCTAGGCACTCTAAATATAACATTTGTTATAGATATAAAGTATTTTGAGCCTAGTAGAATGTATAAATATAACATTTGTTATAGATATAAAGTATTGTGAGCCTGCATCAGTTTAATTCTATATTTTACATGAAATGCAGATTAATAACAAACATTAATTTAAATTAATTACTTAATTATTTTATTTAAAATATTATACTATATTATATTATTCTCAATTTATTCTATTTTTCTCTATATTTTAACTCTATTTTTGATCTAATAAATGCAACTTGTATAATAATAAACTTGGTGTATATAAGAGACTTCTTTTAAAAACATCTCACCAATTCAAAACTTAAAAAATAAATAATAATACTAATAATAATAATAATTTCATATAAATATTTTTTAAGAAATTTGTATTAAAATAAAATATATATATATTACTTTTTATAAAATATATGTTTATTTTATTTGATATTTTATTTTATTTTACATGAAATGCAGGTAAATAACAAACATCAATTTAAATGAATTACTTCATTATTTTATTTAAAATAAAACTTTTTTTATTTTACATATGTTTTTTTCTTTTTTTAAATAAAACTTTTACATTACATTATGTTATCCAATATACTTCTATATTAACTTAATCAAAAGATAAAGTAATTAAAAAAATAATAATACTCCATATCGACATAATATAAAAAAAACAAATATAATTAACACGATGATTTCTTTTTTAAATGTTATAATATAAACATTAATTTAAATAATGAAATTAATTGTAATAAATTAACATCTAATACTTACACACCTATTATTATTAATTTCTCATATAATGGAGAAGGTGATATAATTTGTTAAAAACTTTTGACTGCGATTGGAGATCTTCCTAAGATTTTTTTTTCTCTCTCCCAGGAAACAAAAGACCCAATTTTCTTCTGTTTGCTTGAGGCCATGGTCAACACAATCAAAAAAGAAATAAATAAATAACCAAGCACAGGGGCACGTGCACATGCGTCCGCTCACACATCCGCACATATAGAGTCCCTCCGGGGGGAAACTGATGGACACATGAGATGACAGATGATTGTGTTTGTTTTTTGCGAGTTCACATTCACTGCTTCTTTTGTCCTCAGAGGCACATTCTTCACAGGCGTCTTCTCATCGACAGACAACGCTTTTGGAGAAAAACTAATTCTATCGCATCTTCAATCATAAAACCGATGCAGTGTCAAGAAGCACAAGTTCTATTCACAACATAACACAAAGATGGGTACTAATATGAAGTTTATTCTAATAGTACACTACTACTAAACTAAAAAAAAATCTTCCTGCAGGTTACCAGTTATCCCGTTCACAAAAAAAGCCCTTCAGCTATCCAAGAAAATGGAGGTTGGACTACAGTAATAACATGTACATATTTTATAAAGGTACAATAGCAAAAACAAACTTTTTAAGAAACAGGGCCAAATTACAGATGTTTCTGATGCAAGAAACTCCAACAAAAATGTGTCTCTTTTCATAGAACAGAAAGAAAGGTGAAAGCAGAGCACAATTCAAGGGATACATCACTAGAAAAGCTCAAGCACATGAACCAGAATCTAAAATTCTGTAACATGTAGGAGTAATTTCAAAGCAGAAAGGCCAACTCGTCTCCTCAGCTGCCCTCCACAGATCCTCTCCAACAGAGCAAAGCGGCAGGAGACTCAGGCTTCATTTCACTACGTTACACAAAATGGTGGCAAGTGAGGCGATGCTTCTCGCAGTCAGAGGCAGGTGTACACGCTAAGCTCAGTAATTATTTCCCTTTATGCGAGCGGCGGCATTTAAATGAATTCTCATTCTGTCTGCCTATCTCTGCCTGACGTGATAGACCTCAGCTCTCCCCTTAATTATGCCTTCAGACCCAACTGTTTACTGAACGACTCCCTCTGACTCACCGCGTGACGAACACAGTAGAGTGCGCATGGACGCCGCTGCAAAGAGAAGGCCGACACATTTCAAACAGGGGTACATCACGAGTGACAGCTCAGACAGATCGTTCACGCCGCGAGAGGCTGGAGAAACAACACGCTTGCTGTTTTTTGGACTTTCAAACAGTAACTGTTCAGTGAAGATGTGGTACAGTGTTATTTTAGTACCATTGAGAATAATGGGAACATTTAGTTTAGGGACCAACTAGTTGCTTATCAGCATGCATATTACTAGCATATTAGCTGTTTATTAGAACTTATAAAGCACATATTAATGCCATATTCTACACGGCCATATTATAGATATAACTATATATAATAAGCAAAAAATTAGGAGTTTATTAAGGCAAAAGTTTTTTTATTTTTTTTGGTGAAATTTACTAGCAATTTCTAAGTGAAACTAGTTTTTACATCAAAGCATTTGAAAATTTTATGATATGCAAATGTGGCAGTCTGTAAGCTAGGACTAGACTCACTATTACATCAGCATGATCAACCCACTTCTAAGGAGAATCACACATAAAAAGCCAGAGAACAAGAGATGGAGGTGGTTTAAAAATAAGGTTACTTTTCACAAACCTGACCTTGAGCAACGAGAACAGCCAAGACTAGCACCGCGGTGACTGTGAGTGTGCCATTAATAACGGATGCAAAGGAAGAAAAAGAGAAAAATGAATGAACAAAACTGTTGCGCAGGTGTATCAGATGACATCTGTCTGAACGGATTCAATCCGTTCCACTGGATCGATTATTCAGATTGAAACACAGTGAGAGGGAGGGCAGTGTAGCATGGCCATGTGACAGCAGGTGTTCGGCAGATCAATGAATGAAAGAGAGAAAACAGCTTGTCTTTATGACAATACACGCTGCAACACACATCCCTCCTAACACAATATTTTAATTAGTCTAATCACATCCCATCACAGAGAGCAAGGGTGAAAAAATGGGTTCTCCTTGTGACTGCTTTCCCGCTCTTGCCCTGTCTGAGTTATGTCACCCATGGGCCCCTGGAGGAGATGAAGGACATGCTGGTGAATTAATCATTTAATACATCTTCTTTTTTCACACACTGTCTATGAACATAAATCCACATTCAGACATGATGTCATACCCAATGAAAACAGTGATGGAAATTTGTTGATAGAGAGTTAATAGTTCATATTAGATCATAACCTAACCTTTATGAATTAGATTATAAACTTATCTATTTCAAGTGCAGTGTGTGTCCAGATAGAGCCCACCCACACATGCTTTTGATTGGCTGTGATATGATTGATATGATTGATTGATTCTGTCGCATCATCGTGAGGACAGCCAAATTGCTTGTCACTAGAATCTTGTCGTGTTGGGTGTAGTTAGGACTCAGTGTTAGATTAAAGAATATCATATTATTCGTATTGTACTATAGGACAATGATGTGAAACTGACCAAAAAATTCATTTTATGTCTGAGCTGTGGTGCTGTAGTCACGAAAATAAGCCTTGATGCCAAGTTCTCCGCCACCTCCATTCAATTTCCTGTCACTCTCCACTTTTTTGTCTCATAAACAAAAATGGAAATCACAAAAAATGGAAATCGCAGGCACCAAACCAAATTGCAAAAATAAATAACTACCTGAAATAAAAATCAACCCCATTTACTTTCTAAATAAACATTCCCTGATGTGTATTGTGAATGATTCACTGGTGAAATAATGTTCGTCGTTATATTGCATCAACAAATTTCAACCTCTTCCCTCCATCGACCTGTCATATAGAGACCGATTAAATTAGTTTGCAAATGAGGTTGTCGATTTGAGGTACATCGTTTTTAAAATCAGTTTTAATCTTCCAATAGGAAGATGTCAGATGTAATGACCTTGTATCCTTACAAAAGCAAAAATACAAACGTATTTCCCGCACACTGATGTAAATGCTCTATAAAAATAATTTAACAATGCAACGTTTAGACCATCAGGTCTTCGTCAGTGAGATTTTTTTTTTGTTGTCCTGCACCTGAGCCCTGTGTGGGTTTGTTGGATGTGCGCTACTTTTTTTATACTTTGATCTTGTCTCCTTACAAACACTGCTAGCTCTGAAACTTCCATCACTTGCATATCAACATGCTCGCGATGGTGCGATAAATAAAATAATAATGCACAAACAAATACAAACAAAAATAAATAAATAAATAAATGAAAAGACAAACAAACAGTGTTGATAACACGGATTAGACAAACGCCATTAAATGCACCGCACACCACAACCCAATTAGAGCCCATCTGCAGATTCAGGAAACAAGTTCACGCAAAAGACCTTAATAAACATTGAGGCTCATTCACAGCTCTCTAGTTAAATATAGCAGCTCTGCCCTCTGGCTTTCCATTTGCTGTTGCAGCGTGTAAAGTCGTTTCACAACAAGCTTCTGACATTACACCCGCATAGAGGGGCGCTGATGAATGAGAGCTATTTAAAGGGTTCAGCCTCAGGTACAATTGAAACCATATAAAAAAGCACAAATAGTGTTATGTGGCAGTCGTTCACTCCTGAGGAAGTCAAAATGCAGGAACTGTACACACTTGCTGCCGTTCGTGGTTGGAGAAAGCACTTGCTCTTCCATTCGGTGACAAGTTATTTTGAATGTCCTGACAGGCATGTGGGGACTGTACATCTGCCTCACCTCACCACTGTTAGTTACCTCATTTACACCTTTCGTTTGCCCACGGCAATTTGCGACACCATCCCTCAGAGTTATGAAAATGGAGGCTGCTGGGTTAGATGGAGTGCAAAGCAGAACTGTATGATTTTGACTGGAGTGGGGTGTCGAGAATGTGTTAAATATGTTAAGACAAAAATTTGTAGTCACAAATTATACAACTTTTGTGGAAAATATAATATAAAATAAAACCTAAGTGGTGTAAAAAAACATAATAATAATAATAAGAAGAATAAGAGCTATAAATATTATTATTGTAATTGTACAGTTATACTGTATTATTATTATTGTTGTTGTTATTAAATAAAAATGTTATTTACTGTGAAATATTACAATAGTATTATTATTGTCGTTGTTTTTGTTGTTATTAAATATAAATTTTATTTACTGTGAAATATTACAATATTATTATTATTATTATTAGTAGTAAATATATATATATATATATATATATATATATATATATATATATATATATATATTGTTTTTTTACTGTGAAATATTTTATAAGTAATAATCTAATACAATAGTAATATTTATTTGTTATTATTTTTAATATTTATGAATCATTTTATTTTACTACAATATTCCTTTTTAAATTGTAGCAGTTAAAATATTTCTTGTAAATCTCAAATTATAATTTGAATGTAATCAAATTGAATACAAAACCAAAGCTGTTTGCCCCTGCCATTGCATTAAGGTTTTTATAGAAAATATTTCATAGCTTGTTGTAGAAAAACAATTTATGCTCGGAGTCCAGAGCCTCGATCATAACATTATAACAGGCACCTTCCGAGTAGAAACTATGGTGGGACCCAATGTAACAGAGTGTGGCACGGGACAAGACTTGATGGGCCAGTACAGAGAAAGTCACGAACCCTCCCCAAAAAAAATATTATAATAAAAATAAAACCCTTAAAAACAGACCTGTGTATAACACGTCATTCCTTACTATTCCAGGTTATGACAAGAACAAGCTCCAACTGTCAAGCTCAATGTCACAGTGTTTGGATTTGACACACAGGTATTGGAAGTGTGTGTTCACAGGGGAAGAACATACATGTGCAGCGGAGAGACCCGTGCGCTGTAACCTGACAGCCTGAGACGTCTCTATGGGAATCTGTAGCTTTGAAAGCAAAACGAGCAGGCAGACGGTCAGCCAAGTGAGACGCGGTCAGAAGAGCCTTTACACTGCATCCTGTTATGGGCTGACAAGCCTCTTGGGACAACACAAACTGTCTGGACACTGACACCAGCGAGGGGAAACCGGGTATCTTACATGGAGCAGAAGCTGTGAAACCATTAAACCTGATGTGAAGGCGATTTATGAAGTCTGTGTGACACTCCGAAACTTGCTGAATGAGGTTCGCCAAATAGGACCGGTAGTGGATTAACCTCAGGTCTGATGGCTGACCAAGGCTTTCTTATCTCTAAGTTCAATTTGTACCAAAGAGCCTGGTTTAGGAAAAATGGTGTAAAATGAAATGAGGGAACAAGGTCTTCCAGAGGTACTGCACGTTTTCAATCACATTCTGGGATGATTGCAAAAAAGCAGAGCTTATGATAGTTTATGCTCAGCTAAAATACAGGCAGAAAATTACTGTGTAAAAGCTGAGTGTTAAGTTGAGGTCTAATATGGCTTTTAATTATTATTTATTTATTTGTTTGTTTTATTTATTACAGCCCTGCAAAGTAAATCACGTTATTGTTGCTCATTCTTAGGTTTAGTGATTTGAAGAAACCAATCATTGTATTTTGCTTGCATGATGCCAACATACATAACATTTTATAGCGATTAAGCTATTAAATGATATGCATGCTGTTCAGCCCAAAACAAAATAAAAACCTTGACTTTAATGAAATGTGAAAGCCAATTCTAGACCAGTCGCTGCATGACTACAACACAATTATGAAATAATTACATTATTGTACATTCCAGCGAGCTATTCTTTAAATTAATTTAAAAGATTTTTATTACTGGAGCTGCTTTCAACATTGATGATATTGAGAAATATTTCTTAAGCAGAAAATCAGCCATTAGAATGATGTTTTGAAGAATCGTGTGATACTAAAGACCACAGCAATGATTCTGAAAACAAAAACTGAAAACTTTGACGATGCTGAAAACTAATATAGAAGACAGTTACCATTTTGCAGTTTGTATTTTTGATCAAATAAATGCAGTCTTGGTGGAGATAAGAGACTAATATATAGTCATTTTTCCAAACTGATAAAAACGTACTCGGTTACTAAACGTAACCTCAGTTCTCTCTAGAAGAGCGAACGAGTACTGCGTCTTAGCTAAGACGTTACGGGAAAAGTCTCTTTTCACGAAATACTGAAGCAAAAAATTATCCTTAATTTTGTATATTTGTAAAGCGCATTTGCAGCAGTACACAGCCATAGGCGAGACGGCTCGTTCGCTCATTGGCTTGTTCTGCGGCAACTGCACAGCCTATCGAGCGCGGGCTGATGCAACATCAGACCAATAAGGGCGCTTCGCGCCCTTCTTGCCACTTCCCGCCGAAACGGATGTGGCCCAACCTATAAAAGGAGCTCGAAAAGGCTGCCTCACCTGATTTATTTCGTCGCCGAAGCGAACCAGAGTGAATCGTGCGCACGGCAGAGAACGCAGTACTCGTTCGCTCTTCTAGAGAAAACCGAGGTTACGTTTAGTAACCGAGTACGTTCTCTTACGAGAGCTCTCTCGTACTGCGTCTTAGCTAAGACGCTACAGGAACCCAATGCAAAACGCCGTGCGCGCAGGGATCACACACCAATAAACCTGAAGCAACGCCCAGGATTTACAGTGCACAGTCACCTGAGGGACTCACAGAGAGTCCAGGACAGAAAAGGGGGAAAGCCCTCCGTCCCATATCTAGCAGCATCCGTAGATGCGGCAATATGACATCACACAGCCGAGGCAAGCCTGACCAATGTGGCAATGCGGGTCTTATGCAATACTGCCCATATAACAGTCGGCAGCACATAGCGCTCATGAACTCAGAATTCCCCTCAGGGCCCTGATTCGACTATACCGACAGCAGCCTTGCTTGCAAGGCGGGAACCTCCAGGTTATAGAACCTGATAAATGTAGACGGCGAGGCCCAACCTGCCGCCATACATATATCCTGCAAGGAGATCCCAGTAGACCACGCCCACGACGAGGCGATACCTCTTGTGGAGTGTGCTCTGATGCCCAACGGGCACTGATGGCCCCTGGAAGCATAAGCTAACGCTATGGCGTCAACTATCCATCTGGATAGAGTCTGTCTCGAAACAGCCATTCCCTTGGAACGTCCACCGAACGAGACAAACAGCTGCTCCGTCTGCCGAAAGGCAGCAGAGCGAGACACATAAGCTCTTAAAACCCTGACAGGGCAAAGAAGACTCGAGTCTCTATCCCCTCCTGACACCGGCACGGCTGACAGGGCAATAACCTGAGCCCGAAACGGCGTGTTGAGGGATTTCGGCACATACCCGTGCCTAGGTTTGAGTATGACCCTTGAGTCATTAGGCCCAAACTCCAAGCACGACTGGCTCACCGAGAGCGCGTGCAAATCACCCACACACTTCACTGAAGCGAGAGCCAACAATAAAACTGTCTTGAACGACAGATTCTGAAGGCTAACCGATTGGATAGGCTCAAAAAGGGGGACCCTTCATGGCCTCCAAAACCGCCGTGAGGTCCCACATAGGGACTGACGGAGGTCTGGGAGGATTCAGCCTCCTAGCTCCTCTGAGGAACCGGATGACCAAATCATTCCTTCCTATTGACTGACCGAGCGCTGTTTCAGAAAACGCTGCGATGGCCGCCACATAAACTTTGAGCGTGGATGGGGCTCTGCCCTTATCCAACAGCTCCTGTAGGAAGGAGAGAACCTCCGTCACCTCACAACTAAGGGGTGAATATCCTCGAGCTGTGCACCAGCTGGAGAACACCGACCACTTCGAGGCATACAGACGTCGTGTCGACGGAGCTCTAGCCTGAGTGATGGTATTCAGCAGTCCCACTGTGAGATCAGCGGGTAACCGTTGAGCGCCCACATATGGAGGGACCACAACTCCGGTTGAGGGTGCCAAATCGAGCCCCTGGCCTGCGAGAGGAGGTCCCTCCTCAACGGTACTGGCCACGGGGCGACATCTGCTAACTGCATCAAATCTGGGAACCATGGTTGGTTCCTCAAAAGAGGTGCTACAAGCAGTATTGAACATCTCGTTTCTCTCACCCGTTCTATCACCTGCGGAAGGAGGGAGATGGGAGGGAAAGCATAAAGCGGGCAGCACGGCCATTCCCGTGACAGCGCACTTTCGTTCTTGGAAAAGAACGCAGGGCAGTGAGCGTTTTCGTGGGACGCGAAGAGGTCCACCTCCGCCCTGCCAAATCTCTCCCACAACAGCCAGACTGTTTGCGGGTGTAGAGACCATTCGCCTGTAGGAACATTGCCTCTGGACAGCCTATCTGGACCCAGATTCTGTAGCCCAGGCACATGCACTGCCCTCAGCGAACACATGTCGCGCTGAGCCCAAACCAGGAGGCTTTCCGCTAGCCTGTACAGGTTTCAGGACCCGAGACCACCCTGGCGATTTATGTAGGACACCACAAACATGTTGCCCGAACGGACTAAGACGTGGTGATCCTTGATTTGGGGACAAAAGCGCATCAGCGCGTTCTCCACTGCCAGCATTTCCAGACAGTTGATATGATGGAGCTTTTCCCATTCTGACCATAGGCCAAAGGACGGTCTGCCCTCAAGCAGCGCTCCCCATCCCAAAGTGGAGGCGTCCGTCGACACCATCTTCACGTTCGGGGAAATCCCCAGGCTTACACCTTACGTTTCGGCGGGAAGTGGCAAGAAGGGCGCGGGCTGATGTTGCATCAGCCCGCGCTCGATAGGCTGTGCAGTTGCCGCAGAGCAAGCCAATGAGCGAACGAGCCGTCTCGCCTATGGCTGTGTACTGCTGCAAATGCGCTTTACAAAAATACAAAATTAAGGATAATTTTTTGCTTCAGTATTTCGTGAAAAGAGACTTTTCCTGTAGCGTCTTAGCTAAGACGCAGTACGAGAGAGCTCTCGTAAGAGAACCATAAAAACTGGTTCATGAATGATGTATATTTATATTTTCCAAACAACAACTATATGTTAGTTGTAGTACTCAATCCATAAATTGTATAAAACACCTTCCACCATTTGTCCTCTTTTTCTCTTTCATAGTTTTACACTGTCTATTATACTATAGTACATCAATATGTTCACACCTTGTATAATATTTATAAATGCTTTTGTATAATTAAGCAATGTCTTTATGTCACTAAATGTAAATAAAACACTGCATTAACAATTCAAGCTCCTACTCACACTTGTGCACTGTCTCAATGGTGCTATTGTTATACCAATGGTGCTTAAGAGTCACTGCCTACACGTTTGCCCTTGAAATATTAGAGCACCCCTACAATTTCACACACACGGATTTATTTGGTTCTGGACCAAACCTGCCTAGCAACGAGCCAGAACACCTAAGCTATTATATTTGGTTCTGGACCAAACCTGCCTAGCAACGAGCCAGAACACCAAAGCTATTATATAAACAACGACACTACAACAATAACTGTAGTAACTTTTGCATTTTGAGTAGGTTTTTGCATTCAAAACTGCTAGTTAACAAATGTGAATAAATTCCCGCTAGTTTCTTTCTTTGTTTGTTTCTTTCTTTCCGTGACTTTTCATTTCCATCCCTGATGCTGCATGCATCAAGTGTCTGAGTAATCACTGTGTTGCATGCTTCCTGTGTTTCTGGGCTGATACGTGGACGTCATGGGGCTCAAAGGCGAGTTGTGGAGAATGAATTCTCTGTATTATCGAATCCTTCATCTGCGTGAGGTAAAAGCAATTTCCTCTCCCCCCCCAAAAAAAACTTGATTACCACCCCTGAGATTAGGCGAACTGCTCAGGCAAGATGATGGGGCACTAGAGCCACAAACACGCTTCGCTAACGGGAACACAAGAGAGGTTCTGTGCATGTAGACTGAGGTAAAGATGGTAACTAGAAAGAAAACCACCAGAGATTCTGCCAGAATAATACACAGAAAAAAAAGAAGAAGAATAAGCAAGTCAAAAAAAAAAAAAATGCACAAACTTTAAAAGCACTTAAGGGACTCAATATGTCCATGACAAGATATGGCTGTCCCTCAAAGGACAGTGTGCAAGATATCATCATCAACATAGACCTGGCCACCCTTTCATCAACATCCAAGGTCTGTATTAGTATTTTCAGAGAAACTTCTGCATTGAATGGAACATTCTGTCACCCGTAACTATTGTCACATCAAAGAGAATCTATTTTATGTGGACACCACATAGTACACACTTAGAGAGCCATAGCTCATCACTCATCACAAGCTATTTTCTGTTTACAATTCTGTCTGCTACCTTTTCTGCAGTGTGATAACATCCTAACACAAACATGACCAGATGTATCCACAACGGTGTACATATTACGCCATGCAAATTGTAGAAAATATATGTCTGCTGGCATGATTTAAAAGTATGACTGACTGACTTACTCAATTATTGACTTACACTGACTCGGTCATTCATTGACTGACTCACTCACTAATAGTTAATTCATTGTCAATTAGTGAGAAAGTCAGTTAGTCAGTGAGTGAATCGGGCAAACGACTCATTAAATCACTGACTCTGATTCACTTACTCTGACTCAATCACTGATTAAGTGAATCACTCATTCATTGAATGACTGACTTAATAAATGAACCAATCACTCACTTACTGAACGTCTGACTGACTCAATGAAGCACTGACCTCAAGAAATGATAGCAAAATTGTGAAATGAGAAATGAACGCTGTTTACTTATTGAATGAATCAGGTTTTTGAACAAATCAGTTGAATAAATGATTCAGTGATTCACCCATTAACACAGTCAAAAGCTTTACTTCTGAACTAATCAGTCGTTTGAATGAATCGGTTTGAATCTCAATGACTCTCAATAAACAGTCACTTGCTGCCACTTACTGGCAGTTTTAATTTCACATTTAAACTTTTTTTTTATGTTTTTAATTATTTTAAATATCAGTCTTCAATGTTTTATGTTAAAAACAAAACATTAGGCCTATTTATGCATTTGTAATTGCAGTTTAAATGCATCCATGTTCTCTTAAACTGAGATACATAAACTGTGTGAATACATCTAATTGCTATTTCAGATGCAGATTCCAGAAATGTTTTTTTAATGTTGGTTAATGTTAATGAAAGACACTAAGTACCGGATGAAGTGCTTCTTATTCTGACCCAAAAGTACAAAATGGAATAAAAGTTAAACTGAACACAATCTGGCTACTCAAGGTGTGTATGAACATTTTATATATAGAGCTACTTCTCTCTGTTTACATCTATGGCGAGTCACGCAGGTACTGTGATACTCTGCAGCGTTGCCGACCCCAACCAGACTAAAATAGTCTGAATATAAATACTTATTATAGGGGTACCATAGTGATTCCGGATAAGACAAAAACACGGTTTGGAAAATGGATTCATGATGTACTCGCTCATTATATATATATTTTTTTACATTTTCAACACAAAACAACTCTGTGGCACAGCCCTGCGCTGATTGGACCAGAAGAGCCGGGAGTGGTGGATTTTTGCAAAACAAATAACAGGTAGAAGTGCGCTGAGCCATTTCTTTTATTTTGAAAAAAAAGGCCTGATTCACTGTGTTACATCTTGGTCACGTGAAGGTCACAGCTTTTATGCCAGTCGTATCATTTTATTTTGTTGTATTTATCCGTCACACAATGTTCTTCCACCAGACGCGAGCACCAAAAGTTACAGAACACAGCTTTAAGTACAACAAATATCACATACTTTAAGACTTTTACTCAAGTAATATTCTAAGCGGTGATTACAACTTCTACTAAAGTCATTTTCTGGTAAGATATCTGTTCTTTTACTTGAGTATTGATTTCAGGTACTTTATACACCACTGCTCACTCACTCACTAATTCACTCATTCATTGAATGATTGACTGACTCAACGAATGAATGAATCACTCACTGACTGACTGACCCATTCACTCACTAAACAACTGAATGAATCATTGAAACACTGACTGACTGACTCACTCTATCACTCACTGACTAACTCAATCACTGATTAAATGACTTAATGACTGACTTACTCCCTTAATCATTCATTGAATGATGACTGAGTCAATGAATGAATGAATCACTCACTCAATGACCCACTCACTCACTGAAACACTGACTGAATCATTGAAACACTGATTCTGAGTCATTGACTGACTCACTCTATCACTGACTGACTGACTGACTGACTGACTAAATCACTGATTAAGCGACTTAATGACTGACTCGCTCACTCTCTGAATCATTCGTGGACCAAATGACTCACTCAATGAATTAATCACTCACTGACTGACCTGCTCACTCACTAAACAACTGACTGGCTCAATAAAACACTGACTCTGAGTCACTGACTAGCTCATGCTATCACAGACTGACTGACTCACTGACTCAATCACTGATTAAATGACTTACTGACTGACTCAATCGCTCTCTGAATCTTTCATAAAATGACTATCTGACTCAAAGACTGATTCAATGAATCATTGATTCACTCACTGACTACAAAAATAATAGGCACATATTTTATTAAATTATTATAAAATAACTGGACTGAATTTCACACAAAATAACCTTATTTTGATAGATCTTATTTTTAACATAACAATGAAAATGGCCATTTATAACTTAATTGTGGAAGGCTTCAGGTGTTAATAGCTTCCAAATATTTGTACAAAACTGTTCATTATACTGCTTGATATTACAAACTGATATAATACATTACGTACATTTATCATTGTTATCATCAACACACTGGTTTCTAGAGTTCTAGTTTTACCATTTACCACACTTGCTTATTCACAGGAAATAATTTACTTCTGCGTTGCAAACTAAGGTGGATACTATTACCACAATGTCAAATTACTAAAACCACAATATATACGTTTTTGGACATAGCACCCAGTTATCCAGTGGTGTGATGACCTGCGAAAACAGAGCAGAGTGAGCGGCTGCATCAGCAGGGTGTCTGTCCCACTGACGGCAGGTGGTCTGACCCTTTACACTCATGGAGAGAAAGGAGCCTGGGCTATATGAACACTTCTTCTGCCCAGACATGGGCCACAGGTCACTCAGGTGCAGCCAAGCAGAAAATAGAGGAAGAGAAACTCAGAGCACTTTTCTTTCTCTGTCTTCTTGCAGCTCTTTCTCTCCCCCCCCTTTAGTTTTTTTTTTTTAACCTCATACAACCCTTGCGATGTCTGCCACACAATACAAAAGGGAGCAGAAATTACACAAGCGAGAGGGAAGTACAGAAAGCCAACACGGCTGTAACCACATTTGTGTGTTTGGTTCTCCTAAAAGACATGTGCTTTTATCTTTCTCTGATTGGAAGCAAATGCAGAGTTTATGAACAACTGACGCACTGAAGGCTGAAATTCTGCAACAAATTATCAGGTTTTTTTTTTATTTCACTGCATAATTCTTTTATTAATATTTAGCAGGAAAAACGCATTGAAACTCAATAATATACTCCCACAGCTACACAAAAGACATTTCACAAGTCCAGAAATTGACTCAGCTGGCTCAAAATGCTATTTTGACAAATCTCCAGTGTGATATTGTAATAGAAAGCCAGAATTTCTATTAGGCAGTTTTTTTTTTTTATAAATTATTAACCTAAAAATGAAACTTATGTCTTTATGTTGTGCCAAACACATATGACTTTTTTGCATGGAAACAAAAGGATTGGATTTTTGAATAATGTACTCCACTAAAATAAACAGAGGCTTAGAGCTTTCAAGCTTCAAAAAAGATCATAAAATGATCATAAAATATTCTTGCCTTTTGAAAGTGTAAGGAACAAATCAAAATGTAAGTCCTTATTCACTGATAATCTTCCAGTTCAGTGAGTTGTAAACAACTAGTACAATTCAAGATCAAATCAGTCTGATTCATGAACAAACATTTCAGGCTTCTTCTTTTTTTTTAACTGAATCAACTGATTCAATGAAAATATCTAACACGAATGAACAATTTATTCTTTAATTGTATGTGTGTTGTATCAAGTAGCTTTGTGTTCTCACAAAAATACTTGGTATGACTTCAGGAAACTCTACAGACCGCTTTTATTGTCATTTTAAAGTTTGATTATTAATTTTGGGTGAACTATTGCCTTAACATTGTTTGTTTGCTCATTTCAACAGCTTAAATAAAAAGGTGACAGCTATTTTGCCGAGTGACAAAGAAAAAGGTGCAAAAGTGCACACAAGGGCCCATTAGCGGGTCAGAAAATTCCTGCCGGGTGCATGACAAACACTGTGTCCTTTTACAGGCTAAAGTGTCTGTCGGAATCACATATCAGCAAATTGCCGGAGCTCAGAGCCGCCACAGAAAACAGACTCATCAAAGAAAAGAGCCTTTTAAAACTCTCTACAGCAGGATTGTTGTTCAAGGTTACAGATATTTCAAAATCCATGGGGGAGATAACTATCTAGACACCAACATGACGCTCAGAAGATACCCAGTGAAAAGAGATACAACCTCAGTCCCCTAGAAGAACAGGGCTGAATTATGGGAAATATGGCTATTATTCAGAACAGAACATGTACAGTGAATAATATTCAGTTTAATCCTATTTGCAAGAACAATGTCAAACTTAAGTCTCAGCTGACAAATAAACAGCCTATTTTCAGTCCCTATTAACAACCTCAGATAAAAACTAACTAGATAAGTTATGTCAAAATATTAGCTTTAGGTTATTTAGTTATGGCTATACCTTTACAACATTATGACTATTTAATTAATATTAAGATGAGACACTTTTTTGGCAGCACAGAGGAAACGATGAGGCACAATGGGATGGAAGTTTCAGTCAGACTGTTTATCTATCACCTGCAGAACCAATTCACCCACATTAAAGTGCCCAGGCCTGAATGCACCATCAGATCAGATGTAGCACCAGATAAATCATACTGAATGAGACTGAACCAGCTCTCGACGCTGGCACCAGGCCCGCCTGTAAACGTTTACCAATCACACTAGGAAAATGTTTCAACACCATTGTGATATTGATTAGTCATTTTTCATGCCGATGACCATCATAATCAGCGTCAACAGCGCATACGGAAGGAGTGTGCGAGATGATGCATGGGAAAGGGATAATGCCATGGATAATGGAATCACTGTCACATGATGCACTCCATCACCACATTGAGAACCCATTGACACACATGTCATTGACAGCCAAAAACGTCATGCATTAAATCACACCTGTGTGGAACGGCACTGTGGTTAATAATATAGCCCTATATATCTGGGACAAAGAAAAATAAGCTTCATGTTAGCCATAAATCTTTTATATGGGCTCTAGAAAACAAAACTCCATTGGCTTTATGACCTTTCAAACAAATGACACCATACAGACTGATATCACAGATTATGACAAAGGTTATGAAATTTGATTCATCTGGTATTAAGAAGCCTGTCACTTGACTCACAAATCATGTGAGAGCAGAAAAATACATAGTCACATTAAATGAATGAATGTATACTGTCTACACAGTTTTCTGTTACGTATCATTGTCAGAATGAAGAATGTATCGTCTCTATCACAGACAAACTTTGAGCAGCCAGATTCTGACCTGGGATCAGAGGGAAAGGATAACTCCTACACAAAAGCAAAAGGCAACACCGACTGCCTGTAGATAAACTGACGTGCCATTTTGGACTCCATCATTCTTTCACAGTCTCCATTGATTCACAGTAAATATGAAGGGGGACCTGACATTTAGTGCCGGCTGTTTGGAGACTATTGACTGTCTGGCTAGATGAGCAATTTCATTTCCATTGATCAAGTGCTGCTACAAAAATCAAAATTGCACTACAAACAAGAGGAAGAGTTGATTTTAAGCTTGTTAGTGTGCAGATACAGAAACTCAAAAGGTGTTTTAGTTTGCTATTTGTTTGCTATCTGGATATATCCACACTTCCATACGGCTACTTACGTTTCATATAAAACTCTGACTTCTATAAAATGGTATAATAATGCATTGTTGAGTTAAAGTTTTTGAACTTTTGCTAGTTTATAAATCCTCTTGAGGTTGTGAGTCACACTGGTTTTACCACAGTAACATAACTCAACAAAAAAAAAAAAAAAAAATCATGCGGGTGAATTAGAATGCAACACACAGTCTTAATGGCGTAATGCTTCTAAATGCATCTAATGTACTAAAAATGTACTAGAATGTACTAAACCCTAATGTAAGACGATTCTGGCTTGAAAGAATGAATCTCAGTCAGCAATATACTTAGGGAAAAAAAATTCTTATGTAAATAAATATGCACACACACACACACTAAACTGAGCAGTAATTTGTTCTATTTTTAGGAAGTGTTGATTGTGCTGAGCTGCTGCGTCTGCCTGTAATTGTTTTGTCTGTTTTTAGTGGATGAAGTGGGGGAGGGGGGTCCTTTTTTCTGTAAAGATCAATATGCATTTCATTTTTTAAACTAGCGTTAGGAACTGACACTGATGAGGCCTGGGGAATAGATTTTAGTTAAAGAACAATGCAGAGAAAGCCGACTGAATTAAATGTCTCAAAATATGCCTCAGAGAATGAGCTCTGCTGACAAGTGAACATCACATAACCACTCATCGAGCTTTGTCCTCGAATATAAGTATTGATTTATGTTCAGCAGGTTTAAATTAAGAAAAAAGATCTTCATCTAAAAGACAAATTGAGTTTTAGAGAACAAATTGCACATAAAACACTTGTCATATTCATTACAGCCCATTATTAATGCATCAGTCACACAGGGATACAAACTGGATGGATCTCTATTCACAATCCTGGACCTTAAAATGAACATTGATGCAATTAAATGTTTTATATACAATCCATCTGATATTTAGTATTTATGCAATTTATTTGAAACAAACCAAAAAAAAAAAAAAAAAAAAACTAAAATAAACTAAAATCAAACAAACAAAAAAATAAATAAATAAACACACACACATTTATTGATCAATACAAAACAGGATAAACCAACAAAAAAAATCACACACAACAAACCAAAAAAGCAAAACATAAACAAAGCTAAAATAAACTAAAATGAAACAAAACAAAATATCATAAATAAACACACACATACACACATTTATTTATCAACACTAAACAAAACAGGATAAAAAAAAAAAAAAAAAAAAAAAAAAATATATATATATATATATATATATATATATATATATATATATATATATATATATATATATTTAAAAATAAACGCACAAAACAAACCAAAAAACTTAAACAAAGCAAAACCAATAAGTAAAATCATCTAAAACTAAACTAAATAACATACAATATCATATTATCTCAGCACTCAGCAACTCTTTATGTGCAAATGACTTCTTCCTTTCTCCTCCCCCATCTTGGTGCCATTACCATCCAAACCTGCCAAGTTCCCAGAATTAAAGGAAACCGTTGTCAAGGAGTCATGAGCAGACCCATCAAAATAAAAGCAAGCTACGAATGACTCTATAACATCGTTTTAGAACGCGAGGCTGTGGCATTCATCAAGTGAGATGGGCTAATTTGCTAATTTGCATAAAATATTGAAAAGTGACAGCACTCTGTGAACACTTGGAAATTACGCCATTTAAATGCTTCGATTAGAAATGTAAATGAGGGGGAATATTGGCAGATGTTTCCAGTTTCTTATTCTGTCTTCTGAAAACTTAAAGAAGGATTTAGAAGTGTTTATAATATGCGGTGTGGGTGGCGGTGACTTCTACAAAGCCTAAATTAAAGGCAAAAAGAAGCCTTAAGATTTTTTTACAATAGACATGATTATCAAAAATAAATAAATAAATGTGTGTAAAAAGGATCAGAGGGCAATTCAAAGCTGTGCATATATTACAGCACTCTACAAAGTCAAAACTGCTTTGTTAAAAGTTCGAAGGGGCATATGTGTAGAAATAAACAAGAAAGCCTGTACAGCACACTATACTATAAACAAAAACAAAAGAAATGGCATCAATAATGACAAATACAGCTAAAAACAAAGGCAACAGTGTTGCACAAGCTTTTATTTATTATTATTATTATTATTTTACATTTTAAAGAGCAACTCTCAAAAAAGAAAGCTACAAAAATCATCAAATACTGGATCTGTCAGGAAAAAAACACTGGTAATTAGTCTGTCGGCTGCAGATGCATTCATGTGATTGTATAACCAATGCAATGCGTTAATGGCTAAATTAAGGACACAATTAGAGTTTGAAATGAGAAAACATGTTACGCAACAAACGCCTATTTTTCCTCCAGCCTCAGAACTCGTCTGTCCTTGACAGCTTGCAATATTTGAGCAACTGTTATTAAAGCATATCTATCACAGACTCTGTGTCAAATCACTTGATTTCAAGACAATGCTGAAGTTTTTTGTCTCCACATTAACAGAATGCCCATTCAAACTGAAGAGGACATGTGCAATTCATTCAGAATTATGAACCGAGTGGATTTTGAATGCAACTTACAAAATGTAAATAAATAAATAAATAAAAGTTGAATTTATACATAGAGTATGGTAATGATTTAAAAAGAGTCATAACAGTATGAGCACGGGGTCAAAGGTCATGGTATCACTTACTGAATATGCCTTCAGAACTTTTAATTTGAGAAATGGTTATTTTTCAATGAATAAATACAACGATGACAACAACTACTATTACTACTATTGTTGTTGTTGTTGTCGTTGTTAACTATCATCATCACTAAAATTATCATCACTATAATAGTTTGTTGTTAAACTTTGATGATGATGGTGGTGATGATGATGACAATGGCATTAATATAATCTAAATTACAAAAATAACAACAATCTATAATATTATTGTTATTATTAGTATTATAACTGTTGTTTTGTTGTATTGTTATAAATTATTGCTTTTATTATTTCTATAAATAACTATATTATCATCATAAAAACTCATCACCACCATTATTGTTTTTACAATAAAATTACAATAATAACATTATTATTATTGTTATTTTTATTGCTGCTTCTGTTGTTGTTGTTACTATTATTGACATCATCATCCTGTTGAAGAAATATATGACTACAAAAATGATGATCAAACCATTCACTCACTACTTTAATTCAGTGCAGTTATAGCATTTGAGCTGTCAGCTCTCTCTCTCTCTCTTTCAACAACAAAGACGTGTTACACTCGCCACGTTTCTGCATTTCATCCAATGGACTGACACATTGGATCTCTGGGGGTTTTGCAGCAGGCTATAACTCTACACACGCTCTCCATCCAAACAGACCCCGGCTTCACGAGGTGACGGGGCCCTGACCACTGTCTGTCTGACAGGAACATCAACCGATCTCCTCAGAGATTACAGTTTCCTGAGAATAAACCCTCATCAAGCGATCCTCTCACATACATATCAACATCTGCGGACCTGAGAATTAGATGCCATGTCATCCTCCTGAACTAAAGCTGAGCTGCGAAATTGTACATGTAGGGGGTTGTATAGTAATATCTGAGGACAATTTTGTCTTTGCGTTCCCCTTGTCGCTCCATTTCAGACTCTGGAGTGCTCGCGAAGCAATCTTGTCAAGTTTGCCTTTTCTTTTGTTCTTTCTCGCGCATTTGAGAGAAGTGTAATCCAAATTCTGATAGTTTCGTTTCTAAGTCGAGATGAAATTCATTTTGTGAAGAGGTAGACACAGAGAGACGCAGAGAGAGGATGGGAAGAAAAAAACAACAAAGGAGGACTAAAAAAAATCAATGGTAGATAAAATACATTAGAACTCCTACAGCAAGGTCAACAGGATATGATTCTTCACAAGTCAAGCTCTTTTCCTTGCCTTGAGAAAATCGCATTGTTATTCTGGTGTCTCGGAGCAGGCCTGCTGCTAAGAGTCAGCATCTCCTCTCACGCATGCTGATTCTGCTCACTGTTAAACCCCAGCCTCAGCGCCCCCATCTGTACAGCCCAAACTTGCAGACTTAGTCTGGCTATGAAATATGAAATAGCTGTGATCTGTATGTCTCGGGTGACTGTTAGGTGGTTGATCATGAATAGGTGTTATTGATGGGGTGCCTGAGAAATACTGGGAAACTGAGCTATATTCAAACCAAGCGCCACGACTCAATGCGTACCAACACGCTATTCTAACTTTTACAGTTTTTCTCAGTCACTTTGGTACATTTCTCGAATCATCCTTGAGATTTGCAAAACAGTAAGTGCATTTCTCAAAACAACTCGTACAAACAGAAAAACACAATGGATTACCTGCAAAAGCCAGTCTCTTCCTCAAAATCCTTAGTTCATCTCTCAAAAATAAATATCTGTGTCAATGAACATGTCAGTGCCATCAGAATGACAAGTCCTTGTGTCATAGTTTATGGATAAGACAGTCAAATTGCTTAGTCATGTTGTCAACATAACTGATGTATGTTCTGATGTAAACTACTGTGTTGAACAGTATGCCATATGCTTATGTATGCCATATATCTATTTCAAAAATATACATTTACAAATTACTGTATGTGGGATATTAATTGAAAGAGACTGGATAGAATTCCCAGTTACACTTTTACTAGTGGTCTGACCAAAATAATAATAATAATAATAAATAAATAAATCCTTTACAATGTCATTGTGATATAGAAAAGGAAATATGGGCCCAAAATGAAAATAAGTAAATTTCCAGAATTTGTAAATTTTGTGTTGTCCTCTGTCTATACAGTATAAGCTTTCCAACTGAAGATTCATGAGAAGAATCTTTGAGCTATTTCAGAGAAATGGTTTATCATCTACATTCTCTTCATTAGTCAAGATTCACTTGCACAATTCATGGCAAATTGACAAAAAGTCTAATGATAGTGTGTAAAAATAAAAATAAAAAGTGTGCTTGGCAGTTTGTGACAACTAGATTAACCATTTTGCATTTAATGACTTATATGATGAACTAAAGACTAGATGTTTAGAGCGGTAAGACTATTGCACAGACAGCTATATAATACATTTTATATAGCGAAATGACTTTAGCAACTGATAATGTAGGAAACCGTAGATAAATGTGCATAATCAATTGCATGAATGTACAAAAACAATCGCAACTTGTTCAGAAGAATAACAAACTGGTTTTATGATGTGTATAAATGACTAGATGATGTGGAGGTTGTACAAGTAGTTTTGAGAATTTCATTTCTGATTTGAAAAATGCACCAAAGTGACTGAGAAAAACTGTAAATCATTTTCATACTTCTAAGGAATAATTATGAAATCTCTTGATGTCCTGGTTGAATGAATAGTTAATTATTTTTCATTATTTTGCTGAATTGTTCAACTGCATAACAGTTCCACATCACTTCAGCTGCTTCTTTAGAACAATGCTTCAAAATTAACTTAATTTTAAAAATACATAAAGCCTAGATAAGCAAAGAGCTGTACAGAAAAAGACAAAGACGCTGGTCAAACAAATCGAATAACAAATAATTTAATTTTTGTTAAATTAGTTATTACATCTATGGAAAGCACAGAAGATGGGCAAAAGCAGTCCATCTGACAATACTGTGAGCAATAAACAAAAATGTTTGAGTCTTTTATATGTTTACAGACATAGACTTAACCCTTTTATATAACTTTTTTTCTATAGTGATTTATATGTTTATACCACCATTACTATTTTTTTTACTTTGTTTATCCTTAAATAAAATAATAATAATTATTATTATTATTATTATTTGTATATTTTTTTGTAAATAGTCAATATGTCTATTACAATATTATTACATTATAATTACCATGCCATTTATCCTGTTTACAAACTATACAACTACAATAAATATGATCATATCTGAAATTGTTCTGAAAACAAAAGCTCTCAATTTGAAAACACTGCAAAAAACGAATAAATAAATTATTAAATATAGTTAATTATACGGTCACACAGAAACTTTTTATATTATTATTTATCTTTTCTATTTTAAATTACATTAGTTATTTAATAATAATATTTACCTTGGTTATTTACTGTGGTTATTTAAAAAAGAAAATATTAAGTTTAAAGAAAAGTGCCTGAAACGAACTCGTTTCTCTCAAACATTCAGATTTCTCTGGAAGCTTTGTTGGAAGTGCTACAGACCACAGGGCGGGTGAGTAGATTCGGGACATTGCTCCAGGGAGGAGGGTATGCCACCATATTACATTTAATGTCAGAGTCAAGCCAAACTTAACTTGGCACTCCTCTTATAAACAATCACAAAATGATCATTTATGAAACACAAGCTAAGATCAATTTTAAAAAGGAAGTTTTGAATTATGGTTTCCTGTAGGAGGCCGGAGGCGACACTGCGTTTGGCCTCTCAGCCCTGACCGTGGCACCGCATGCATTTTTAATTGGCAATCTCAGACGCCATCATTTAATTTTAATTCATAATCAAGCAAAAGTGGGTCAACTGACAAATGTCACAGCTGCTCCCATCACCCACAGAAAATATTCTTTTAACATGAATGTTTCAGAGGTGTTTAGATATGAAGGCAAACTGCCACAAAATGAAATTACAGATTGAAGTAAACAAAAGATTAATTTACGGGGAACAAAAACACTAATGCAATGCATGAAGACAACACCAGGAAATGCTTGATATAAAACAAGCACTAAAAGCTATCTCTTTTTGTGAATCTTATTGATCTTAAATCACGCTTCACCACATGGAAACACAAATTGCTTGTCGCTAGTAACATCAGTCACATCGTACCTTATTAGGATACAATGTCTTGCAGGATTTCCTTAGCATATGGAGTTTTTCTTATCTTCAACAATCATAAGGACTGAGGAGGAGAATATTAGCGTATTTCTTGTGTGGAGAATAATGGTGGTTTGTCTCCTACAGAAGCAGATGTCAGTCTGTTACCCAGCATGCAATCAGACCAATCAAACAGCTTTACACATGCCAACCAGACTTCATCTGTCACTGGACTACAACATAACCACCATATTGCTAACAAAGCACTGAGAGAGAGAGAGAGATAGAGGAATAGAGACTGAGAGAAAGACAAATAGAAAGAGAAAGACTGCATGCTTCATGCTGCTTCCGTAATATACCGGAAAACACGACATATTTTGTCAACACTTTCAAGAAAACTGGGCTAATCTAAAAGGCTAAATTACTATCATACTACCAAGTAATGATTGATCCAGCCCTTAAGACAAGTATTGTGTATTTACATCATCTGAAAGCTAAATAAATAGGCTTTCCATTGATATATGGTTTGTTAGGATAGGACACTATTTGAAAGTTTTGAATCTTAGGGTGCAAAAACATCTAAATATTGAGAATATCGCCTTTAAAGTTGTCCAGCTTAAGTTCTTAGCAATGCATATTACTAATTAAAAATTAGGTTCTGATATATGTAGGGTAGGAAATTAAAAATAAAGTAAGTCATATTGGTAATGCCATGTTTTTGCATATGCACCATGACAACACCATGAAAACACCATGATATATAAATATGGTAAACATTCACCATCATTCTATTTTTGAAAGTGCAGACAGATCGATTAACTCTGTCGGTCAGCATCTTTAGTTCTGTCGGTGAAGCTATGACTCAGTTATTGCTGTATATACATGATTGCCGAAGCAGACAGTATAGAGTTACATTGTTTTCCTCTAGAGGTTCCTCTATCAGTTCATTCACAACCCATACTCGCGGTCACAGAAACCACAAGCATCCTAAATGTACACACAGCTTCCTGAATCTCTCCATCACATCCAACAACAAACCATGACTTCCAGCCAACAGTCTCTAAGGTTTCACTTTCAGAACTAATGGATGATACACTATGGAGTGTTGCACTCATTGGCCTCATTTGGTCCTTTCCTAAAAGACAGAGTGCTTGTGTGTGGCTCGCATTGACTTTGTGCGCTCTTTCCCACCCTCCCGGGCTGTGTGCGCTATCCTTATTGGACTGTACACACTTTATAAACAAACACATCAAAGAGCATTCCCTCAACGAGGTTAATCACTTATGCGAGGATGTGTCGACCAAAAAGCAATCTATATGAGGCAATCAGACACTTTAACACTGCAACAGCGACTTCCACAAACTCTCAATTGAGCATAAGATAGAGGCCCGCATCTTTTAGAAATCTGTCAAATTCAGTGAAACTTTGGAATTAGTCAGAGCTTTCATATTTTGACTAAAGGAGGCCTATGTCAGGCCTTTTCCAGTCCTAAACACACACACACACACACACACACACAAACACAAGGATACATACAATCACTGACTATTCTCACTATCAGACGGCAGTGAAAGATCAAGAGACGCTGGCAAAGGTTCATTACAGCCCCATTTAAGCCCAATGAAAAGACGAGCAAATGATATGTAATTTAGCAGCACTTCACGCTTCAGGGCCTCTTAAAGGAGCGAGCAGGTCTGCTTCCCGACAGACTGTCGTACACAAACACAGCTTTCCTCCTCGAAAATGAAGCATCACTGGAGTTCGCAGAGAAAAAAAAAAAGATTTAGTTGTACAGAAAAAAGATTGCTCCTGTTTATCTATCTATAGCCACCTACATATTTGTATGTGTATGTACACATATAGTAAGTTCTGATAACATAAATGAGCATGGTTCCTTTATTTCTTCTCCTTTTTTTCTTAACAGTGCCAAGGCAAGCATTATGATTAGCACAAACCACACCAAGGTAAAAAAAAAATCGCTTTGAAAAGCTGTGGATTTCATCTCTTTGTGCATTTCCTTCAAATTACCCAAGACAAATTGGATAAAAGCATCTGTCAAATGCATGATTGTGCTCTATATATAATGCCAAATGCATGAACTCAAAAATAAATATGAGCATGAAAGCATACTTGGGGTTATGTATTATCGATCTTGCAGCTTGTTGTTGAAAGGAATTCTTTTTATATAGTTATATAGTATGTAGTTGTGCCATTGTCAATAGCATAGAGATGCATGAAACACCAGTAAACTTCTAAATTAAGCAGCTTTATACCGGTGAACCCATAGAATTAGTGTTTAAATTTCAACATTTCAAAAATTCAGCTTGAATCCAACGTGAAGTCCATGTGGGGCAATTCCTTCACCTCACATGAAATTCATGATTGATTAGATTTCTATTGAGATAACTGCACGCTGCCTCAATAGAAATTGAGGCTACTTTGAGGTATGTTGTTATACAAAAATGTACACTTTTACAGTGAAGGAGAAACCTAAGCTATATTTAGCATTCACTGACATAACCTCATGGCAATTTGTTCCTATTTTAAGTTTTGCTGAATTGGTGGCAAATTGTTGAGTTTGTACAATCTCATTTGTATGTTTTTTGTACAGACCTCATCATACAATTCATACGAAATCACCACCTCATAAAATACTGTTTTCTCATGAGATTGGGCTGGATTCCATATTGGATCTTTTGACATGGACAATAAACAATCAACTAGCAATCACCCAGAACATTTTAGCAAATATAATGTATACCTTAATTAGCATGGTTCTGCACCATTTAACACGTATTAAGAGTCCGAAATTTTAGAGAATTTCAGACTCAGTGTGCAAAGAACTTAAATGTGCTCACAACTGAAAAATGCAAAGAAATGCAGTGCACTTAGCTTGTTTAACTGAAAAGAAGTATGGGATACTGCAGAATTTATTTTGTGTAGATGACGAGACAGAGGCTAAACATGCAAAAGCTAACAGCAACTAAAATGTAGGTTGCGGTACACTAGACTAGTACATAATTCAGGATGCAGCAGTTTTATTACTAACTGGCCAAAGCGTAAGAAAATTCAGAATGGAATTTAATGCATCTGCAGTCACAAGATTGTCAGAACAAACAGCTTTTTAAGCCCAGTATTCGAGGAGCTACTGTTCGCCCTTTGGCCTCTGACAGGAACAAATGAACAGTGAAGGAAAATGTTTTAAAAACAATCACTAAAGTGGACCTGAAAGGATAAGAGCAGCAGGTACAGCAAGTCTGGTGACTCACTTTTAACCAATTAAAAAAAAATATATATATATATGACGAAAGCACCCACTCAGCATCAGGTGCGTATGGTTGGATGGAACGAAGAACAACGCTGACGTCTAACAAATCCGCAATTGGTATTCAGCTCACAGAGCATGAAGGGAGGGCGAGAGGCAGAGAGAAGAAAAAAACACCAATCACTGAACAAAACAGCAGAAAGCAGCCAATAAAGCAGCAAATGAATTGGTGAGTGTAGAGGTTTACACCATTGTATGTGTGTTGACTGCAAGCTACATCATAACATCTCTCTCGTCCAGCCGGATCCTGTCTAATGCTGCTTGATGAGTTCAGTTGGCAGGGTCGTGACGTAACCCACACGGCTGCCTGAGAGAGAGGCAGTGCAGCCCGTCTGGGATGGAGTGCTCTCGTTCACAATGGAGCTCAAATGGGAAAACAGTGCGGCATGCCAGGGCCACAAAACCTCATTTCTGCTCTCAGGAAAACAAGTTACGTAAACGCACTGAGGGTTCAGAGGACAGTAAACAGCCGACAGTTTTTCACATGAGCTTTGCTTATTAAAGAATCTCACCTATATCTACTTGGATCGCTATTTAGGGACATATACAATTGCATGTTTGTGCATAAACATATGTGCCCGTGTGGGACAATAGGTTATGAAAAAAGCGTTACTTTGGGACTGGCGCTCGGAAAAGTAAACAGCTACAAATTCTCCACCCGAGTGCCCCTCAATTACCACTTCATAATGGGTGGAACAAAACAATTACAGCAGCCGTTTATGACAGCGTTCTGGATTATGAACCTTAATTAGGAAATAAACATGACTGTTCATCACACATCTAGCAGAGAGGCAGTTTTAAAACACCTGATGATCCATAATGAATGAAAGCAGGAAAAGTTTAGAAAGCATATGGGTTCGTCGCTAACCTCTCCGACCTCTCGCTAACAGTTGATCCAAAGAAAATATTTGAGCTCTAATCCACCCCCCCCCCCCTCGCCCCACTCGACTCACTAAATCACTTTCCGCACATTTGTCTTACCACCTGTCGCCAGAAACCCCAAAACACACATCTCGCCATCTGAGTTCTACTTATGCTAAAGCTAAGAGTCTCTCAATGATAAGAGACTCAGTTTGTCTGCCGAAGATGCTAATTCTTGGTCAAATATTACAACACTGAGGTTTTAGAGAAACAAACTAACCTGCAAAATCTTGAAGCTGCACACATATTGAGATATATATCTCAATATGTAAATATACTCCATATGTGTATGTATACACACAAAAATATTTAAAAACATGTCAATTCCTCAATAGAAAGACAAAATAAAAAATATTTGAATTGGTGAACTTTCTTTTTTTTTAATAATAAATACTCTAAATAAACTTGACTTCTTTTAATAATCAGCAAGACATTCAATATACTGACACTGTTGCTTGCACATAACATTATCTGGTTTGTTTGGAAATTCTTCTCTTCTCGTCTATATTATACTGTCCTGTACATTTTATCCTTTTCTTAATTTTTTATACAATTTTTTTCCATATTATATTTATTCAGTTTCAGATTGTTTAGTCAAGTGTGATTCATGACTCCATAAGCTCCAATAATACTGTGTGCAAAATCTCATGTGATTTTAAAAATAGACATGAAGCATTTTGACACATTAACTTATTAAAAGAATTAGCTGGAAAAGCTAAATTATTTTAAAAACAATATAGATAATGTTACAATACTGAAGCATTTAATGTGCTTTTATTTGGAAATACATTTGGAAGCATTTTAATACAAGTCACTATACTTCAAAACTGAAGAGTATACTGATAAATTTGGTTGCATAAAATTGCAAATGATCCATATTTGTAGCAATTACTATCAAAAGCAGAAAAATATGTAAACATTAAATGTCAAAGCTGCACAGACTATCAGGCGCGTCTCAATCTGGTACAAAACCTCACGTCATTTAAAATGATGGCACGGATCGATTAGTGACAGAAAATCAAGCTGTAGTTCACAGAGCGCTACTGTATGTCAGACGGAACAAAACAATTAGACGTGTGCATTGAAAATAGACTTGAGTGATGTATTCTGTTTAGTGGTTTGGTACGAGAGATGCTGCTTGCACTGATCCGCATGCAGTAGTCAGGATGTTGGACTATGCAGCAGCTGCACGTAGCCCGTTGCCATAATTTCTCACATGGCTGCATTGGTGATTCATGCACCACATTAATACAATTATCCAGCCTGTTTGCACGAGTAACAGAAGAGAGTAAAATAAGATAAACAAGATAACGTGGCAGATCCTCATGAACCTAGAAAGGGCAGCAGAAGGACAGAAACTTCTATATATAGGCCTAAATATACACACGGAGTTCAAAGAGATTCAGAGAGATACAGAGAGCACAGAATGGAGTGATATGATTATCCCAGACTGCAGTGACATGTTAATGGTGTCACGTTTAACAGGGTCATCAGAGATGTGATTATCAGCACTGCAGGATCACACTATAGAAATGTTCTGTCAGCAGGAGCTACAAATTTGACTTAAACAGTGTGATTGCAAGAAATCTGATAATTAAATTCAGTCTGCAATAGAAACAGAGTCCCGTCTGTTTATATATATTGATCTAGAATGAATAATAGATTTACAATAGTATTTATCTGTGTAGATTTTATATATTTTTTATTTTAGAAAATGAAATTGAAATGAAAAACATGAATTTATTTCTGTGGGGCGTGTTTGGAATTTCTGCGCGAGAGTGTGCTCTGGCCTTTAGATGGAGATTTACTACTGATCACAGAACTGTGCTTCACTGAAAGATACACATGACAATCTCAGCTTCTGCATAATCGTGATTTATTGCCTTTGCGATTTAATTTCGATTAGCCTAATCGTGTAGTCTTATTACATAGATAGATAGATAGATAGATAGATAGATAGATAGATAAATAGACTGTAAAAAAGTCTGTAAAATACAGAACAACATACTATAAAACTTAGAAGTATTTATTCAAACCGTATTTGGTTTTTACAGTAGTTTTACCGTATTTTTTTAATTAAACTTTGCATTGTGGGAACAAGAAGCTCAGTCGAATTTCTGCACAAAAACAGTGCTTGAGCAGGCGCCATTATTCACGGAGATAGTCTCGGTCAAAATTTAATTTTAAAGTCAGATTTCAGGTTTAGGGAACCATTCTTACACTTGCACAGTAAATTACTTTTTGTTAAATGTAACCAACTGTATTCAATTATCTCTTCTTTTCTGGAAAAATCTGCCGCAAATTAACGAGAGAATCCCAAACGCATGTGTGTGCATTAATTTGCCAGTAAACAAGGTGCAGCGCATGCGGGGTCTACATCAACAGCACTGCAGTGATGACATAATTTTCAGTGCAATGAGTGCAATGAATCATTGTTCATTATTTTCAAATGCTGTAAAAGAAAGTGTTTTTTTTATCGCAGTACCATGTCAATTGTAGATGCAGATAATTTAGCATGAATTAGAGGTTAGTATTCTAATTTAAAGGGTTAGTTCAACCAAATAATTATATGAAAAATCTCTTTCCAATCCTTCTAGACTTTTGTTCATTTTTTGAAAGACTAATGAGGATCCTTTTGAATGAAATCTGGCAGGTATACCATACTGGACCTTGAAACCTTTTTTTTCTGCCTATTGCTGTTAAAACTAAAAAGTGTTCCACAGTACAATCATTTTCAATGGTGCTTTACACATTAATTAATTAACTGATGTCATAATATTGTGTCTTCACCTGTTTAAGGCAAATAATAGTAATAATAATAGCTACTGAATGCACTTTTAAGAATGTTAACATGAGGTAAAAAAATAAACCATTTTTAAATTGTATATATTGTGCTGGTTTTATTTGCTACTAAATATATACCTATGCTATTTTTATGCTATTTTTTTTCACAAAAGATTGTCTTTTTATGGTACAGAAGAAAATGTAAATCTACAGAATTTTCCTTTTTTAATGTTGAAAGAAGAGTCCATAAATTTAACAGAAAATGTCCTGGTAATTTTCCACTGTACATTATCAGTTTTTTTTTTTTTTTTTTACTGTGTAGATAGATAGATAGATAGATAGATAGATAGATAGATAGAATAAACTTTCTAAACTAAATAAATTAAACAACAGAAAAAAATTAATAAATTAACAAATGATAAAACAAACTAAAACAAACAATAGAACAAAATAAACATTCGAATAAGCGAGCAATAGAGCAAACTAATTAAACTAGCAGAAGATAGAACAAACTAAAACTAATGAACAACAGAACAAATGAGCGATAGAACAAATTAAATCAACTAACAAGTGATAGAACAAACTAATTAAACAAAGAAACATTAGAACAAGTGAGCAATACAGCAAACTAAATAAACAACCAAAGATATAACAAATGAGCAACAGAACAAACTAAATAAACTAACAAACAACATAACAAACGAGGGATAGAACAAAATAATTAAACTAATGAATGTATGTTTCCACAGGTCTGGATAAAATACGTGTTCATTCAGACTGACACAGGTGACTTACAAACATGAATGAGATGACAAAAGCAAACAGATTGAATCTGATAAAAACACTGAAATCGAGCTTTACAGCACGTAAAGTAAACGTAGCCATAGAGACTAACATGCATTACAAACACCACAGCAGGTGGCTTATGCATGAAGAGGGCACACTTCCTCTCTTTGTGCGTGCATGTGTATATTAAGGGTCTCCATCAGTCATTTATCCCACAAAGCCCACATACTGAGACACTGAAGCCGAGTTGACGCTTGTTTCCTTGCCATTTTCAGTCTGAATGCAACAATCTTGATGATCTCATGAGGTAAGCTTGGATTAGCTGTCATGCCAATGGTTCTGAAAGACGCACAATAATGATGAAATTAGATGGTGTGTTTTTAAGTGTCACGTCAAAATGAGCTTCCCCTCACCGACAACTGAGGTCGAACAAAACTGCAATGCAGTAACAGTTGGGCAATTTCTGTGAAGACACTTAACGTCACTCCCAGCGTCTGACATCTGGATTTATGTTCTTCATCTTTCTTCCATGAAACCCAACAACGTTAACAATAGACACAATTATACAGAAACGAAAGAATCTAACTAGCAATCAACGCCGTTAGAAAGTCTTTGTGTGAAACATTAAAACAGAAGTGTGAAGTAAATATAATTGAGGAAAGCATTTACAGCTTGATGATGGTGGTTAAGTCTACTGTGAACCTACAAACTTCTTCATATTGAGAGCCATTTAGACAACAGGGTCTCCGTATCTCGAAGCATGCGAGATGTAAATGTGTAAACACACTCAGCAAGACATGCAAATCAAAGTGAAGGCATCTGCATTGCACAAACCGAGACTGCCAAAAATGACTCAGGTTGAGAAGTTGAGCTGGAGCTCAATAGATGCCTGAAACTGTCCCAGTCTGCGGTCTTTTATACCAAAGATAAAAATAGTAGTTCCAAAAATATCCCTTTCCCTTGTTTACTAATTCATACCGCCCCCCTGAAAGCCTTCAAGTGTTACTGTAAGTCAAAAAAAGAAAAGCATTCCTCACTCAAACCTGAAAAAGACAGAAACCACATCTTTGTTTGTTTTGTTGATTCTTTTTTCTCCTAAAATGCCACTGGCCTAGTCACTGGGGAATCAAAAAGGTCTTTATAAGGCTTCTGCTCTGCTGCAGAGCCCAAAACAATTTATATGGCATATTTTTTCAATAAAGTGCTCAGCCCAGCTGTCCTGACGGCAGCGAGTTTCACCCACCAGAGAAAGCAGGTGTTAAAGGGCTAAATGGAGAATAAGGTCCTCTAATCTCCTAGGCAGGCAACCTGGGGATAGCCTAGCGGTGGTCCTGCCGAGCGGGCAAAAAGCTCAGCACGATACAAAGTCACACGTTTTAAATCAGCTATAGTGGGCTTCATGAGAGGTAAGCTTTGTTGTAACATCTGTGTGCTTGGAAACAAGACTACTTAACAAAGTTTCCTGTTTCAATCATACATGAGATAAGGTCACATTCACTGTCATTTGGTAAATTTTCTCTTCAGAAATCCAGACATTTCAATAGAAATACAGACACATAATATGTTTATTATACAAACAATAAAGGTGCAGTCACATTAACCATTGTTTTGAAAACTTTCACATTCAGAATCCAGTCATTTCAATAGGTATCCAGAAATGTAATATCTTTATTATACAAACAATAAAGGTACGGTCACATTTTCCATTGTAAATTTTCATGTGTTGGTACTCTCTTGAACGTGTCGAAGACTGATATAGAAGATAAGAAATTGCTGAATAAAGTAATTATATTTGTTTTCTTTTCGCACAAAAAGTATTCTCAAAGCTTCATAAAATTGCACCACACATTGAATCACTGATGTCACATGGACTATTTTAACAATTTCCTACTTATTACCTTGAACCTTGACCGTGGTAGTAGCATTGCTGTCCATGCAGGGTCAGAAAGCTCTCGGATTTCATCAAAAAAATCTTAATTTATGTTGCAAAGATGTACAAAGGTCTTACGGACTTGGAACAAAATGAGGGTGAGTAATAAATGACAGAATTATGTTTTTTGGGAAAACTATCCCTTAAAAAAGAACAGACTCAAAAACCATAGCTAGTTTGCTCAGGAATCAGATTTCAGTGGTCACAGTGTATTGCATTTTTTTTTCATTACTAACTCACTATAATGAAATGGTTCAAAACAATCAGAGTGCACTTGTTTAATATACAAAAACCAACACACAAGATTCATTTGTTTTGGAATTGTACAACACTGTTTGCAGCGTATGTTTTTAAATCACATCAATTAATGCATTTGCATAGTCATCTAAAAGTTTGTGTCTGGCCTAGAAACTGAACAATGAATCAATCATCTTAACAGAATGAGGATGAATTTATTCACCCCTGCAGAACTCCAAACAATAAGCAGGATGTCAGACGTGCTGTTCTTTCATCCTTGCGTGTTGTGATTGGCTCCGGGCTTTGCCTGTCAGAGTTAAATCTTCAGCAGCAGGGAATCCTTCACACACCCACCAACAAACTGCCTGTGCATCCTGGTATATCATCGTGCTGATGAAGCTCGTCTGCGAACTAGCATGACGGACGCAATCGCATGGCGCTTTTTAATCCTGTTACATGCATGTAATCAGATGTTGTTAAATTGATCTTAAAAGGGGCTAGGGACCACCTGCTGAGACCCTTGAGGATGGCGTCACTAGGACTGTCAACGAATATTCGAAATTCGAACATGTATTCGAATAGTTAAAAAAAAACGAATTTCGAAGGTGAAAATTAATATCCGAATAAAAATAAAATGTGGAAAAAAAGGCCCGCGGTAGTAGAGGCGTGGTTGTCTGCTTTGCGAGTGGGCGCGCTAGCGCGCCTGAGGGTTCAGGGACAGGTCACAGCCTCACAGGAGTCGCACTGTCTGGCACAGCGTCACTGCTGAAAATTGACGCGTCTTCATGGAAGATGCCAGCAAGTGCAGAGCCCAACTCGACCGCAGCAGAGAAAATGAGGTAAAATTGTTGACCCGCGAGATTGTTGTATGCAAGCTATTTAAGATACAGTTAGCATACCATTCGACAACTAGCAACATGAGGTCACATCTCAAAAATGTGCACCCAAATGAGCATGGCATAATGTGTGGAACTCCAGCTAAACAGTCACGTCTTGACACTTAACGTTACTTTGCATCGCCCGCCGCAAGCACTTTGTCTGCAACATGACAAGAGGCCATAACGGATAAAATAATTTCGTTCATTTTTAAGGACATGAGACCGATCAGTATCGCGGATGGGGCACGCTTCGGGGAGTTCTGTCAAGCAATGGATCCGAGGTTTGATTATTTATCGTTTCATGTCAAGGAAAAGTTCCATGTTTACCACAGCACAGCTCAATCGGAGCATTCAATGTCAGTTCTATATGCTGTAAAACTTCAATTAATATTAATAATATTTGTTTCAATCACTGAATGAAGCCTGCTATATTTGGGACAACAGTCGCGACCTTAAATTGCTTGCACAAAAATTTGTTTGTTCATTTAAACCATTATGCGCAGAGAACGTGAGGGTGAGAGAGCATGAGGTCTGCAGTCTTGGCCATCAGTTGATTTCCTTGTTTTTGTTCAGGTAATACGTTGTCATATATGTTTAAACTTAAATAGACTATCTATACAAGTAGTTATGTCTCTTTGTATTATTTTTGCCTGTTATTGACGTAATGCGCGTCATTGACAACATGCGCAACCAGATGTTCGAATAGTTCGAATATTCGTGTATTTTTTAGAGGGAATATTCGAACGTCAATTTTGAGCAATTTTGACAGCCCTAGACGTCACGCGCTGGAGAGGAATCATATGATTGAACATACAAAAATACATGTCCCAGTGCCAAGAAGTCATGTTGTGGTGTATGAAACATCAAAGACAGATATCATTGTCTTGGCTTTGATGCACTACTAGAGATTATATATCAACAAAATCCAAAGAAACTAAAATCACAAATGCCCACAATTAATACATAAAACTCATATTGTAGAATGCTGCTAGCATGTACTGGCATGTTTTCTCCCATTATATCTGGTTTAATGGCTAGAAAAGCTATGACACACCGTTCCTCAACAAGTCACATGATATGACTGGTATTGTTTAAATCCAGAAACCCCAGCATTAGCTACAGTCGCAGTGATGCTTGCTAGTAATCTGCCTGGCAAAAACAGTTCAGAATGAGCTTTTAATTCACACGGACTGAAACAGTAAACTCAGTTTAGCTGTACAGAGCTTGCCAAGATTAAATACGCTACAATCACATTCAGATCAAAAGATATGTTAACCAGGAAAGACTCATTAAACCACTACATCACGCACTTCTTTGACATTGCGATGTAAAATGCACCAAGAAGTACCTTTGATCAAAAACAACCTTTTCTGTATTGTACATCTATATGCGCACTATTCACTACAAAATCTGTCAATCTGAAGGCCTATGAATAGATAATTCAGCTGAAAAAAATTCTGCTCAGGCTGTTAGTGCAAATATGCTAAGTGCAAGCATTCTGTAAATTAATCTGACACCCGCATTAATATTCCACAAGCATATGCTTTTATATTAGAAAAAGAATGAAGCCTATTTGGAAAAACTCTTCATTTGGAAACAAAAATTAATGGAAACGAAAGTGACCAAACACCCTTGATGAATTTAAACAACCTCCAACTCCATTGCAATTCACACAAACACACATACTGCAAGTACAAGGCGGAAATAACTACATGCACATGCATACGCATAGGTCAACTTGGACTTCAGCAGAAAAAAATGTCCAAGAACACCTGAGATCCATTTGCATTCAAAGTCAGGTTTGTGACGGTGGGCCTGACGCCTCAGACAGGTGGCAGGTAGTCAATACAACTCATTGAATAATGGATGAGCTTGAGGGTAGGATTGCACACACACACAATCTTAGGAGGATAAAGATCAACATCAGTGCTCAGCGACAGACCATAGTCGTTTCTAGAATGAGGACTTGTATTGATGGATTAATGTGTTCTGTGAAGGCACATGAATGTGGAAGGAAACAGGCCAGAAGACAGCATCTTAAACTAGAACACAGATGATGACTTACTAGATCCCCTTGTGACTAAATGTGTTGAAGTTAACATTAAAATGTCATTAAGGTCACTTACATTACATAGTTAAAGGTGCTTCCTGTCCCAGTGGGGATTCACATTTCATCACATTTCAAGTTACCAGCGTACAACTTGATCCTTCAGCGTCATCACCTTATGTGCTGATTTCTGACACCTTCCTTCATGTCACCTGTTGTCACTTAGATGTTAAAGTGCCCCTATTACCTTTCATGCAGTGTGTAACAGCTCTAAGTGAATGAAAGCATCCTGCAAAGTTTTAAATCTGAAAGTGCACCATGTAAAAAGTTTTTGTTTCTCTCTCTCAAAAAAAAAAGGTCTAGAGTCAACTCAGAAACAATGTCAACATTAAACATTTGCATATTGTACATGCAGACCTGGGAAAACTTGAGTAAATCGCATAAATCACCACAGATTAGTGCCACACAAAGTGAAAAATGTATCGTTAAGCAAAACGCTTGGGAGTCGTTGAGCAAATAAAGTAAAAATAAATACATATTATAAGACAATGAAAGTGTTTTTTGAGCTTGCATGCATGTAAGTCTGTTGTTAGGGACTCACAAAACTAAAATATTAACCTTTCATTAACCCATAATAGGGGCACTTTAATTGTTAAATGCAGCATTTCCTAAATATACAAGGAGAGGTAATCAGTTTAAAAAGTAGATATAAAATGTACAAAATATACATTTACATTTATGCATTTAGCGCAAGTTTTTTATCCAAACTAACTTATGGAAGATGACAAAGCAATTTGTCAAAGAGCCAACAACAGTTGTAATACACAATACCGATATGAGTGTTTATGTTTGTAATTTTATTGGTTTGAGAATGGGCGATGTTTAAGTGCTTGTGGAAAAGTTTTGTCTTCAGCTGCTTTTTGATAATTGTGATGGTCTCAAACATAGGCGCCAAATAATGTTTCTGTCTGATGCTGCCCAACCTCCATTACACCTTCCCAACTCCCTTAAACACTCAGATTGCAAAATACGAGTCAAATTGTCAGATATTCAACAGTCATAAATACTGACGTTAACACAGAGGGAAAATGTGTAAAGAATGGCAAAAGCAAAATGGGGGTAAATAATGTTTTGTGACGCATATCACGTTATTACTTATCAGAGCTGTTGAAACTGGAGATTCGCAAAAAAAATAAAACCAAACAATCCACACATAAGATTAAATCAAGAGATGCAAGGAGTATTCAATGAAGCCCATGTGCATTAATGTTTACTCTAACTGGATAGAGATTTTTATTGGGGAAATTAACAAATACAAAATGTTTTATACCAATTTTGAATGGATATTATATAGCCTAGAAAACACACAATGAGCACTCCCTCATCTTAGGTCATCACAATCTCATTAAATGTTGTTATAATGAGAGGATTCATGAGCTTTAGAACTCAGCAAAGTACAAAAATTGTCAACTGCATTTAAGAAATCAACCAATATGTCTGTGATTGGCTGTATTGAAAAAAAAAAACAATTTTAACCACAATTCTGTTTGATGCTCTCCAGAGCGCAAACACTAATATGTACTAGATAGTTTGGCAGATATGTTTCGCCAGTATGAATAGAGAATGTCTCAAGCTGTTTGAGACCCCGGCTCCTATGGTCTCAATAGTTGTGGTGGAAGTTGACAGCTTATTCTACCAGAAAGGAACAGAGAGTGTGAAGCTTTTGGAAAGTTTTTTTATTCCTTAATTTGAAGTAACTACTCTACTGGATCTGTGGTTCTTTTATAGTTCTTGGGTAGTCTCACTCTCAGTCTATTCGCTGTCTGATACTTTTGGCACATAAAACTGAAAAGCAATAATGTGATTGGCTGGATTTACGGTACTTAAATGGGTAAGGGCAAAAGGATGACCAGGCTTTGAGGAAAAACAACTTAATTAGTTTGTCAAAGATGATCAGGTTAGTTTTAAATATTTTAAAATATTTTAAAAAATACAGCAAGTTTTATTAAAATATATATACACATTACTTAATCGCTGTCAATACTTTAAATACCAGACATTTCTGTCCAAGAGGCAAAGAAAAAGCTAGACTGTGGTGTGCTGTTTAATCAAAGGCCCAGTGAGACTAATTTCTGGCAGACAAAGCAGTCTTATATTGTTTAAAAATCTGAAGAGAGAGGAAATTATTAATTTAATTCACTTGCATAACTCTACAGAATAAAAGCACACATCAATCATTTTACATCTGAAATAAAAGCTCTCTCAAAACATTTGGTCATGTGATCCAATCCTTAACTCTGCTTTTTTTCTCTTTTCCTGGAAAGCACTACATGCATTTTGAAATATCTTGAACACTTTCATCATAGCTTGAATTTGACCTGAACCAATCTATAGTTTAAGCCACATTACTTATATAAATGAACATTCAAGCATGTATACTCATTCTTCTTCATTAAAGCAGACCCATTCCTTATATTATTAAAAAACAGTTGATTGTGTAATATATTGTGTAACTGTGTAATATAATGTATGCTAGTTCCTTTAGGCAAGTGTGTGTTTTTTGTACGTCTTCACAAACTATGAATTCATATTTGAAACCAAGGGAGTCTCACGGCCGCATATGAGCTCTACTTTAAATCCACTTCAATGGGTTGCATTTTCTCTCATAAACCTTAAAAGGTTCGATTGGAACAAGCCATTAAAGTGCATCATCTGCTCATGAAAACACAAGCCTCCTTTCTGAAAAACATCTTTTAAAATTCTCAATTAAAGAATGTGAGAGGAAAAAAGATGAAGGTAAGGCTCAATCTGTGCATGCATTTTTAAGTATTGATTAAATCAGAATGCAGCTGTCTGGTGATATTCACAGTGCCCAGCTAACCTTGAGGATTTCACTGATGTCAGATCTATGGTGTTGTCTGTCTCTCTATTATGCCGCTGGAGAGTATGTCTGGAGCCTGGCAGGTGACGAAAAACTAAACCATCTGATTTTCAAAATGATTTTTACTGCTGTGAAATTGTTTTTTCAGCAAAACTGCACTTATTTTAAATCCTAATCTGAAGAGATGTATATTTTTAAATACTAAAAGTAAAGTACCACTTTCAGAACAAACAAACACACACACACACACACACAAACACACAAACTCACACCCTATTCCTATCATAATAGGGACAATCCATAGGCATATGTTTTTTGGGGTGTACAAACTGTACTTTATATCCGCTTACCCTAAACCTACCCCTCACACAAAACTTTCAGTATTTTAAAATCACTTCATTAAGTATGATTAGAAGCTTGTTTCTTCATGGGGACCTAAACAATGACACAAGGTGAAAATGTACTAGTGGAAATATTTGGCTCCCATAACATAGTGAATACCAGTAGACGCACTCACCTGCACACACACACACACACACACACACACACAGGCACTCATACTTATGTTTTTTTTTGTTTTTTATAAACACAATTTTTAAACATGCATTAAATGTAAAAAAAAAATGGTGCATTCTTGTTCAATTCACACAAACCTATCCTATGTTAACCAGTTGGCTTACCTTGGCAACATAAAACATGGAAAGAAGTCTGAACAATTCACTATATAACACAAAAGTAAATTATGAAAAATAATAAAAATATCCTGCAATGAAAGTGTATTGAAAGTGGCAATATATCTTAAATGAGCCTGAGTCAGAAACATAGCCTGGAAGTTGATCCATGGTGCTCTGTCTGTCTGTATATGTCTGTCTGTCTGTATCTGTCTGTCTGTCAAAGAACTCCAAAAATAGAAACTATAGAAATTAGACTAATTTGAATTTAGCATGCAAATAGTATGAAGTCACATAGAACAAGGCAGTATATTATTAAATTCTAACCTTAACTTTTTGAAAGACCATAAATAAATAGCATCAAAATGAAAATTTAAACAAACAAATGAAATGGAGCAAATTTAGTTGCAGGCATTTCAATGACTTAGAAAATAATTTTGCCCAGTTATCAGAATACTTTAGGAAAATCAGAGTTAAAAATTGTATGACACCACTTACCACATAGTATGGAAAAGGATGACAGGTTATAGAATTGCAGCAAAAGCTCTAAGTCTGAAAGGATATAAAATACAATTATATATATATAATTGTATATATAATACAATTATATATTATATACAGGGGCGAAAATCTCATCTAAATGTTGGGGGGACAATAAACATAACATTTCTCATGAGTAAGTTTTGAAGGGGTTTCTTTCTGGTTCAATGAAAAAGCTGACTATATTGACCAAAACATTCTTCAAAACGTTTTTTTTTTTTGCAATGATTTTGAAGTTGTTTACAAAATAAAGCCACCAAAATACAATGGAATTTGAACTTAACTTCAACTTTTATTTATTTGTATAGCACATTTAATAGCAATGTTGTTTCTTCACAGTTATAATTAAAACATGCATATATAAAAACATTTGCCATGCCTCGCAAAATGAAGGCATACACACTCTTAGACATACACCCTCACACAACTGTATAGTGAGATCGGTATAGACGTAAAAGAGAGGGAAAAAAAAATAAAAATAATAATTTATTACGTCAATGACTGATTTGTTCAAAAAGTGGATTCATTCAGTTAGGAAACACCTCCTCATTGTGTTTCTCAAAATTAGTGCTGTTACTGCTGTAGATTAGTTTTCAACTTTTTTCGTTGGTGAAATAGAGCTAAAACAGGCAATATGGTGCCTAAAATGCACTTAATATTAACTTCTTGTTTATTCAATTTTTATAAAAATCACATTTTTTATGCTAATATCTGGAGAACAACTGCACTCTTAGTATGATATATTAGATTAACTATATTAAATGAAGTAAACCGACCAGTGGCGGCTCGTGGATTTTAAAATAGAGGAGGCAAACTAATTGTATTGGTCTGGGGATCCCTGCCGATTGTTATTATTATTATTTGCTTAACCACTTTAAAATGCCTTTTTGGTGGCTTTTAGTCAGAAACCGTAAAGAAAATATATTCAATATCGATACTCATTATAAATATTTGGTAAATTATCAGCACCGCCGCTCCGGGACACGTTCAAACTAATAGCACGTAATTTACGTCTCTACGATGGTGGGTTGATATTCCAGAAGGGAGGCTAGCATCCTCTATGATGTTACTTTTCTCAGCACAAAGTGAACACTCGATGCTGATTGGTTCCCCTGGCCTCCCCCTCCCCTTCCCCTTTTCTTTCACTTAGCGGTTGTAATTACATCAGCAGATTCGCCACATTCGCGATAGAAAACTGGAGCTTTCATGTAATGGTATTACAACTGTGAAATTACAAACAAAATTATATACATTCTGAGACATGAACTGAAATGAATAGTGAATTTTATTAACATTAACTCTTCCTCATTTTCACCTCCAAATTTGGGGGAAAACTTTGCCTCCCCTGCCTCACCTGACGAGCCACCACTGAAACCGACTAAATCATAGTGAACGCGGGAAAATCTAAATGCTCACCCGCACTAATCTAATCTAATGTACAGGACTTGTATATGCGTACACTATGGGTGTGCAAGACGTTATTAAACAAGCTACTGTAGGTAAACGCCTGTATAAAACAAGGGAAAACATATAATCGCTAACAGCACAGACTACATCGGTGACAAAAGTAAATTGGTACACAATAATATTTTTTGGACACGATTTATTAATGACTCAGCATCATCTATATTAAAGAGAAAATAATCACGTCATCCGATGTTTAATGTGAATAAAGTAAGCTTGACTAATGGAATTCCACAGGTACTGAATCACATTGTTTTCTCGCACCGGACTATGTGTGTGTGTGTGTGTGTGTGTGTGTGTCGGTGGTGGTGAGGTAAAAGGGGAGCAGGCAGTGGACCAAAGCAATGTGAGGCAAAGCAGGGGGAACTCGAGATGTTTAAAACTTTTTTGTTGTTGCTCCGTTTGCATTTGTATTGTTTTACTACTTACACAATTAGTTTAACTATATATCATTATATTATTTACAATACACATATTTCAATTATATTTTAAGGGGGGACCCTCCGCGATTTCCGCCTATGTATATATATATATATATATATATATATATATATATATATATATATATACAAATGCAATATTAAATTCTAGTTAGAAAAAAAATGCATCAAGACCACTTCTTTCTGTTCCATTCAGCTACAATCTTCATCCCTTTTTTAAAGCTATGTCACGAGGATCTGTGCATTTGAAGCGGCAAAAAGTTGCTGTCACTGTTGCGTGCGTGCATGCATGCGTGCACGTGTTAGTGAAATGCCACCATGGTTTTCCTCCCATCTCAGCAGCAGACAGGTGGGCAGAGTGAATGTGGCAGCGGCTCTCGAGTCGTGATGTGGACTGAGAGAGCCTCTCCTCACCTGCCACAATCACTTTCTGTGTCCCGTATCTGAATCTACATCACTCTCAAAAACATCTCCAACTACACAGACAGCTGTGCTTTCTCCACTCCATCTCTGTCCTTCAGCATCTTTTCATTCAGAGTAGATTACATACTCCTCTAAGCAACTAATGAATGCACTGAATATAAACCTTTAAAGCATTTAAAGACATAAAGGCCTTCTGTGATAAATAGCTTTAAATAATGGATTCCTTTAATGCTTGAAAGACTGAACTAGTTCTGATGGTTACTCTTTGAAAAAGCTTTTAAGCACATGATTTTGTTTTTCTTGACTTCATCTTGGCAGCACCTTGGTCTATTGTGTGGCAAATCGAAAGTCAAAATGTCAGCATTTACTTTTAGGCTAGATGGGCAACATTTCAGAAAAAGAATCAGAAGTAAGGAATATAAATGACTGATATATTTCAAGGTCTGGCTTGCAATAAAGACGGACATGAGAGAAGATCATCTGACCTTTTATCTAAAAGTTCGAGCGATTGAACCGCAGGGGAACAATAGGGATGCAAGGACACACACTGGAGACGGCCCATCTATCGAGCCGTAATGACTCTCCCATGGCAGCCATTGTGTGTCTGGACAAAGGCAGTTACCAGATGCTTTTATACTGGCCTTTCTCTTTGGGTGTAGCTCTGCCATCTGCTGCTCTGTGGTCGTGACATTCTCCACAGTGAACCCTAAGTCCAGTGCTGTGAACTTTTCGGCCAAACATTTCTAATTTCTGAGGACTTTGTCTTAAATACATACATATAAATACCTTTTGGTTCCTGCTGGTTTCCGATGTATAGATCAAAAATAAAACAGAAAGTCAATGTGAATCTAAACTGTTTTATATCAAAATATCTTCTTTTGTGCCCAATTATTTTAAAGAATGTTGGTAACCAAACTGTTTTGGTTCACATTGACATGAGGGAAGTAAATGATGACAGAATGTTCATTTCTGGATGACTAATCATTTTGAGTCCTATCCTGAACTACACCACTAGATAAGCACATTTGCTTTCTAAAAGAGTTAATCAAGATGTCCCACTCTGACCTGACAGAACTTTAAGGGCGCTCAGGAAGCCAGCAGGCCAGAGTAAGTGTTGTTGATTAGGTTCAGATAACATTATCTCTAACCCCGCCAACAGTTCCTGCCTGGTGATAGAATATGAGATTCCTCGTATATCTTTGTACAGTGTACTTGTAAAAAAAAAAAAAAAAAAAAGAGAGAGAGAGCGAGAGACAGAGAGACACCAGAAGAGCAGAACATAGAGTACTACATATTTTAATGAAGGAAACTAACTAGAACTTCATTACATACCATATCTAATTAATTACAGAAATACGCTGAATTAAACATAATTTAAATTTACACTCTGGAAGATTTTGCATTTAATTTTGCATTAAAAATAATTACAGTCATTACATAATTTATTTATTTATTTATTTATTTTTAACGGTGTGTTCTTGCCATACCTCAACTCACTATGGTAATGATTTACAGTATATTCAAAGGTGTTGGGTTAAAGTGGAGAGAAAATATCTGTTTAGAGTCATCAGTTTCCCAAATGATGTATTAAAGGTGCACTTAACTCTTTAATGCGTACGATCACACGATAACATGGTGGTGCCCATCACCCGGTGTAGATCAACTAGCACGGTCGATACGAAAGTGTTTAAACTACCAAATAGATTTACTTGCACATATTTCAGAATGGGAATATAAGATATTTCATTATATAGTGAGCATGTTTGTGAATATTTTGAATAAAACAGGTAAAAATGAAATAAAAACGATTCATGTGTCATACAGACTTGTCAAAAAAAAAAACATGTACTAAATTGCAATCTAATTTTTACAAATATGATTAGATGTATTACATACAAGTTTACAAGACCAATTTAAAAAAAATGAAATAAAATTCAGAAGATCAACTAATTGTATTTACCAAAATGGTAAAATTTTTCATTAAATTTACATTAATATGCAACATTTTTCAGTTTGTAAGTACATTACACTTTTAAAGTGTATTATTTCCACAATAATTCCTCTTTTTTTAAATATGCTAAAATTTTGTGCATTTATGACATGTCGACAAAGGAATAAAGGTCTGCTTACTATGATAGCAGATTTACTATTTATTTTTTAATCACACTGTCTGAACTCTAAAATGCAATTGTTTAAAACATTGCTGAAGTGCAGATGAAAGAACCGATTGAGCAAATGATCACAATACAGCTGTATTTCTCAATAACTACACATTTAACAAACAATGATCACAATATTATCAGATACATATCATTTCAGCAGGTCCCATCCAGATTACCCTCCATTTCTGCAGGCTTCCTGCTCTAGTGAGGCTGCCAGGAGTTATAGCAAAGTTCAGTTCAATCAATCTAAATTAATATTTCTTAGATTTACAATGCTTGATAGATGTGGTCTGAGAATTAATCAGCAATCAAAGGTAGTAGCCGACTGAACACAACAGAATCCTTGTTTTACGGGTGTTTTTGGCTCCGATCATCAGCAGTCACCGTGATGATTCGTGGAAATACTCACAGACCCAAACAGACAGACGGTGATCAGATCCCTCAGCACAGCACAAAAATTCAGCTCTTGAGGAATATACAAAGTTTCAGACAGACACACATAAACAGAATAGGAGTTACTGTCTCTCCCGGAGGCTTCAACATTGCACTCGAACAACTGGGGCAGACAAAAAAGCCAGCCACAGACACTCAAAAAGCAAGAGGAAGAGAAATTCTCCCTTAAAAAAAACAGCCAACAACAGAGTGCCACTTGGGATATAAACAGAAAAAGCTTTTCTTTGATTCAAGGTTAACTCAGGATACTCTTCATTACATTTTCAAAGATCAGAAATGGTTGCAGTTTTAAGACAATGGCACGACTAGCACAGCCTCTTATGCATATCCCATTACCGTATGCTGATATGAAATACATATAAGCAAAAATATACATTGTATGAGTACACTGAGAAAAATCAACCTGTCCAAACTGTTTAAAAATAAATAAAGCCAGGTTCAATTAAATAATGCATTACTTAAAAGTACAGACTGGAGGCCTAAAATGCATAACTGTGTCATATTTATCCATAATGTAATTTTTACAACACCTGTAGTTCCTACTGGCCACTTTGCCTTTATGCAAACCACTCTGTTGGGTCACTTGCGACATCACGTGAGAAGTGTGCATCAAAGCCCAGACCTCCATCATGACCACAGATGGCGGCAGGAACGATCCAGAGCGATATCTGTCAACATCCCTCAGTCTTAAAACTCAGTGATGCATATTTAAACCTGAGCTGCTTTGCATTGCCTTCATAGATGACACTTTATGGAGAAGCTTCCGGAGAACTTCGTAATGGGCCCCAGTGTGTGCAATCACAGTATTTTTGCTGCCAACTTTGGCAGATGGGTGACTGTAATGAATGAGCTGTGTGTGCGGGTTGTGTGTGTGTGTATTTGTAAAACAGGCTGTGAAATTCATGAAGGTTTTTTTTTTTTTTTTTCAAAGTCTTTGTCGCCTTTTCTTTCCCTGTCTCAATGGCTCTGCCATCTATGTGGTTTTTAACCTTGGTTTCATTTTATACAAGCCACTCCAGACAGGGAACAGACACACTTCAATTTTATTAGTGAATCACACAGAATGGGTGTAATTATACTTGGGTTTATAATGTCCTCGAGATGGGTGCGACTTTGTTTTTAGATGCCGGATTTCACAGAGAGCTATATATCAACCAGAACATATTGCTCGCTGCAAATTAAAACACTCCATAAACTTTTAATGAAATTACTTTGTCCTTACTTCTGTTACTAGACAAACTAACCCACAGTATCTAATAGGCCTATAAAAATATGTGCACAAAACAAGGCAATATAAAGAATTAATTAGACTTTAGCACCAGCAAAAATGAACAAAAATAAATAAATACATAAAACCATAAACAAAAGATTATGTGAAGACAAAGCAAATTTTCAGAAGCCATTAATCCAGTCTTTAGTTTCACATGACCCTTCAGAAATCATTGTAATTTTTTGCAGGGAATTTTTACATTTATTAAAATAGAAGCTCAAATAAAACAGGCTTGCTGAGGACAAGAAACTCCTTTAAAATCCTCCAAACTTTTGACCGGTAGAGTATATACAAAAAAAAAAAAAAATTCTCAATGGGAGGGTGGCAAGTTAAGTAGACAGGAAGTCCCTATCCAAAAAGGGGAAGTGTCAAAACACTAGACTGTAAAATGGAGTCGGTTTTTATCACAGCTTTCAAACTGAACAGATCGAGTCGGTGGATTGATTCTGAGGAACGGGGAATTAATTGAAGATGGGGTGAGGTGCCTTCATAGTCTGGTCTGCTCACAGAAGGGAAGCTAAAGGTCACAGGGGAAATGGTATTAGCTCTTCACCTTGAGATTATAGAGCGATCTACCCTCTGATAAAGCCAAAACGTTCTTGACGAGGCTGGGGATGGGGATAGAGATGGCAATATTGAGCAAGACAGATGGAGGAGGGAAGATATATTAGTTCATTATGAAACAAAAAAAAGATGAGATGAAGTTCAAATGCATTGCATATTAAAAGAACAGACATGTTATGACAAGATCTTGTGAGGTTGAGGCCAGACTGCAAGAATCATAGCCTCTGACGGTGGGCGAAGGATGAACGCTTGAATAAATGCATGGAAAGCTAATGCTCTGAGTGAGAGGAAAACCCATGAGGAATGGTTTAGAAATAATGCAGGAGTAAAAAGATGACTGATGCTATTAAGAACTAACTCACCTCATACCAGGCACACAGAACAAGACTGACATTTTCAATCACTTAGTTTAGTTTATTTACAGTCCAGTGCAACTCTGCCGGAGTTCAGAAATCAGAAGAGCAGGAGTATAAATAAATAAGACCAATAAAAAGAATCATTAATAAATTATCGCTTGCTTCCACAAGACTTCTTCAAAGATTGTCCTTGAGTATAAACAGCATTCACAAGAGAGAGAAAAAAGAGATACTCAATCAGACAGAGGAACATTCATATCAGAGGGGAGCAGGTTACTAAATCACATCTTATGCTCATCAAAAAGGAATGTCGCTGCTTTCATTTAAACATTTTGAAGGGAAAAACGCTGACATTAAACTCCATGTGGGCAATTTCCAAGCTAATCATATACACCAATTAAGCCTGCAAGCTTTATTCCAAACAGCCACGATCACAGAGCACAAGAATCAAGTGTTGCACAAGTTTGTCTAAGCCCCCGACTCCTTTTGTGGTGGATAAAAAGCTATTGTAGCATTAAAGAAAAAGACGTGGCCTGGTTAATGTGGAAGGGGAAAAGATATGACATTCACTGTAACAGCTTTAAAATTTAAAATGAGCATTTTTAAATTAGGCGGCAATCCAAGCCTCTTCACTTTTCGAAGAGTTTCTACTTGAATTAATGGACCAATGTGAGAGACAGCAAAAAGATGTTCGGACAAATGCATGAAAGGTGCCGCGTGTGAATGAACAGACCACAAAGTGAATTTGGCTGGGGTTTCATTCATCAGCAAATCTTTTCCCACCTCTACCACCAAGCTACGGAGCTCATATGCCAATGCGTGCCAGTCGGAAAAAAAGCAGACAATGTTTCTGCTAATCAAGCGCTTGGCTTGAGTTATTTTGCCTCCTGTGTGCGTGTGTGTGTGTCCCTAAAAGTCCTTTGTACATAAATCATCACAACACCTTGAAAACTGAACAGCATGCTTTGGGGTAACAAGAGTGGCAATAAATAAAATTCAATTAATGGTTCTATGAAATGTATCCGTGAGGCTGAGAAAAAACCTCATGGAGAGGGAGTGAGAACAAGACGAGGAGGGAGGCGAGAGCTGTCTGGCAGTGCGGTCACGTATACATTGGCTGAACGCAGGGCGTCGGTGGGGCAGAGCGAGGGAGAGTGTGGCTAGCTCAGCGGCTCGCTCGGTTTAATTTAGCCAAACGTGACTCACATGAGGGCGATGGGTGCAGGGTGGTGATTAAATCTAACCTGCTTCATGCCTCAGCCGCCGAGACGGCAATGAAGATCACAGCAGCCAGGCAAGGTGCTCATTTGGTCCAGATTAGGGCTAACCTCCTCGTCCTGGGGGAGAGATGACACAGTCACACCCAGATCATCTGCTACTCCTTTCTGTCTTATTAGGTTAATGGGGCTCCAGCCAGGAAAGACGGAGAGAGGGTGGACAGGAAGAGAACTGGTAGCTAGAGGTGGGAGTTGATGGAGATTATGGAGTTACAAAGGAAGGGTTAGGGTTATCCAAATATTAGCCAATACAAATAAATATATAAACAGTTATAGGCCTACTATGTTTTCAAAACTAATAAGCTGGCTACCTAGTGAGCTACCTACATAGCAAGCTGTCTTTTAATGCGTCCTTACTACACTTTTCATAACTTACTACACTTTTTAATCATCCACATTAATCATAAATCCAGTTTTTTTCATGTTTCTTTTTTTTATTCAAGTTCATATATATATATATATATATATATATATATATATATATATATATATATATTTATTTATTTATTTTTAAACATTATTAAACATTTTCATTATTTTTTTTTTCTTTGCATACAAAAAGTATTCTCGACACTTCATAACATTACGGTTGAACCACTGATGGCAGATTATTCTTATTGGACTATTCTGACGATGTCTTTTCATACTAAAAATGCAGGGATTAATATATAGTTTATTTATAGTTATTTTCAAATTTCAATGAATTGTCATAATAAAATAACTTTATTATTGTTTATTAATTCTAACAAATAAGTTCTTGTTAAAAATTAAAATCCAAAATAATCATATATCGGTATCGGTATCGGTATCTGTATCCGCATCGACTATTGGCCAAAATGAGTTGAAAATTTTCGACATATCGGATGTCGGGAAAAATCCAATATCGTGCATCCCTAGTTATATGAAAATCAAATCATTCAATTAATAGATAAAAACTCTGGATCTCAAAAGGCACCATACCTTGAGGAACAGCCATTGTGCTGAGACAATTCTGCCTATGTTGCTCACAAGGTTTTCCAACAGAGCGAAAAAACAGGGAACGAGTGAAACGCTGCACATGTGCAAACATGCATGAAGGAGAAAGCGTCTGAAGCAATTCACAGAACAGGAGAGAGAGAGAGAAATCCAGAAACATTTGAGTTGGTGACTCATGCAGTGGGGACGGTAGGCTCTTTCGATCAGCAGGAAGATGTTCTGTTGGCAGAGATGTGAAAGAGGAATATAATCCAATTACTCTTGTTATCAACATGAATCTGCTCTTTACTGCAGAAGCAGCAGGGAGGAATGCGGATTTACCCATCATCATATGAACCTCTCCCTTTCTCTCGGCTCTCACAGGCACATTTACCATCTGATTTATTGATAGAAAGCAGCTCTGTGTCATTTTTAAGTCGATTTGACTTTCCCTGATTTCATGTGACACTGATGTCAGGTGCTGACACACATGAGGAATTCAGAGGAAAGAACGGTGTTACCTAAAGCAAAAGGGGATATTTTTGAGTGGAAAATGTAAGGAAATGTGTCAAACGGAACTTTAAACAGCAAACGAACATCTAATCTGTGCTACATTGGTTTTGTGTTTGTGTTTCTGAAGAATGTGCCATCCATTACACCCACTGAACAGAAAATCTTTATAAATTTCTAGGCTGAGCGAGTAAAAATGTCTTTATTTTAGAGATGTGACTCAGTCAAAAAAGTAAAAATTCCCAAAATAAAATCATACTGTAACACAAAAGCCCAAAATACAATATTAACCATGCCATGCACTCCATGTTTGTTAATATGTGAATAAAATACTAAATTAAATCTTTTCATTGTGTAAAGTGACTATCTTTTCATGAGACTTCAATTAATTTGCTCAATTCAAATGGAGTAATTTAACGATGGCTTGTGAATTTTTTTTTTTTTTTTGAATATTCAAATTATATTTGAATATAGTACTTAGTCTTGTTTACCTAGACTTCCAATGGAGGGATAGAAATAAGTTTTCAGTAAAATACATTTTGATGATTAAACAATCATATGAATTTGGAGCGACATGAAGGTGAGTAAATGATGACAGAATTTATATTTTGGGGTCTGTTCATTTGGAGGTAAAAGGAATAAAATATTAAAATGTATATATTTGCTAAAAAATTTTTTTTTTTACTAAAATTAGCTCTTAAAAAATGTATTCAAAATAAAACTCAAGCAATATATGTGTGCAGATGTCACTTTCTCCTAATGCAATGAATCCTCTGAATGAAAGAGAAAGTAACATTTCAATCTATTAAACTTTGATGATGTGTTACATAAAGTATTAGATCAAGTTATATCCTGCCATGTCTCATGTTCAGAATGATTATACTGTACTGCAGATTCCAGCCTATTTTGTATTCTCTTTCTTTGCGTATGACCTTGGCCTGCCTTTACATGCTGCTAGGGCTCTCAAAGACGTAGCGGCCCCATAAACGAGCATGCAGCAGGGATCTAATGAGCTGCCTAAATGAGTGTTGGATCTTGCTTTAAAGAACGCCAGCTTTGAAACTCCACTGGACCACTTTAAGTAAGAATGACAAAACGATTTGATGTATAAAACTGATAAAAAATGTTTACCTAAAATATTTGACTTCACTATGGAATGTGAATTAAACAAATCTATGATATTAATCTCTTTGGGGCTTAACGTTTCACAACAAGTAAAAGCAAAAGTTTGTTTTTACAAGTCAAAACCACATCATAAATCCTCGCACGTACAAGCGCACAGACTCACACCCGTGCGAGGGTGTAAATACAGTACTTGTGAAAGTCGAAACTGATTAACTTGACAGATAGCAGTTAAATCACATTGTTAGTGCGTGATATTGCACCATTTGATAAGCCCCAATGTAATGAACCATTTGCATGACAATACATTCAACAATACATTCCAGATCATCACCAGGATACTCTTCTGTTCAGCCCTCCCTACATCTCTCTTCAAAGACAACCGACTCTATTGAAGCGGAAAGCTGTTGAAAGAGGGGGCTTGACTTGAACATGTGCCATGGTAAGACCCTCAACTCTGGCCTGTCCACCCAGTGAGTGCTGGCCACCAGCTGTGAATCTACAGAATTCAAAATGTATTTTATGGTTTATAATAAAGCCCTTCTTATGCAAACCCAGCTGTAGGTCACGCACGTCATCGCACCCTCAAGCTGATGCCAAAGAGCTGGGTAAATGACATTTGACAGCCACGTGAACCCAGAAGCTTATTGAGAGCTCATGAAGATACAGCTAAGACCTTTGCTTACTCACGCATGGGCGCATCACAATACACGCCAACACGCTCGCCCTCCGTTGGCCTGGAAACCACCTCACGTGCATCAGGATTTCTGGAGGGAATCTGTGAATGGTTGAGAGGACTCCGGCAATGCAAGACTTCAAAGCTCTGGAAGTGAGCTTAGGAATTTATATACACTGAATGAAAGAAAGATGACATTTTGATGAAATGCAAATTTAGATTTCACGTACTAAGCTTAGGCTACATGTAATGCTGCGTCTTGATTTAAACGAGTTCAACTTAAAGTGAAAAGGCTGGAAATAAAACTTTAGTCAAGGGGCAGTTTGTTTCCTGACACAGATAGCACAGCTTTTATGAGTCAACATAGTGAAATATAACAAAATGAGTCATTAAACAAGTACACATCACCAAAGACAAATGAGTCAGAGTGAGAATAAGACTCATTTTCACTTGCCATTTCTAAAACTTACAAAACTTTCAAGACCGAGGAATAAGATTACTGTGCTGATGCATATGTATATATATATATTTTTTCAACCTGATTTAGGAGTTACTATTTTACTAGGTGGTGATTTTGTATGAATTTTTATGATGTGAATAGTACAAAAAATGGTCCAACCTTAAACACAACTGTCACTTGGGCCATAAGTGGATCATACAAAAATTTATGAATAAGATTGTACAAATTCTTACAAATCAGACACAAATTCACAAAAAAGACACAAAATGTTAAGCAGTTACGAACAGGTTTTTTAAAATCTTAAAGACATTTTTATAAAAAAAGAAGTCTGAATTTATGGCACAAAGTTACAGCTGCATCTGACCTAGGGATGCACTGGCTAAAAAAATGTATGACAACTGATCAGTATTTAAATTCTAAATTATCAGTATCTAATGTAATTTTAATGTTAAGAAAGACTGATGAGCATTCTCAATTAAATACCCACTGTATTGTGTTTCTTTACAGAAATAAGCATATACAGCTCAGTATTCAGTATGTGGTTAGCTAGTATTCCATTCCAAACATAGCCAATGGATCAAAACTTGTTCTTCACAGTCCCACTGGACAAATCCCGACAGACACGATATTGCATGAAACATGAGCATTGATTCTTCTATGCTGTATCCTCAAGATCATATGAGTAACAATGGACAAACACATAGTGCTTACAAAATCACTGCTCGAAGACAAAACAGCAAATCGAGACAAAGAGAAAGAATGAGACACACAGGAAGACACCAAAACAGAAATCCAATAATTCCAAAGATGTATGCGGCCACCTCTTATCTATTCATGTCTACCAGGTTCATTTCACATTTTCAATTATTTAAGGATGCGGGAAATTCTCAAATTGATTGCAGTGGTGAATAAGACACATTTATCTTAATGGGAATACATAAAACATTAAAAGCAAGCAATGATTTATACGCAGGCAGACCCAATTTCACATTCTATGCTCTTAAATCAAGCAGCACATGTTCATTTGAAGAACAGAGAATGTTGAGAAGCATGTTATAACCTTTCAGGTCTTCTTGAGGGAGACCTATGAGTGATGGAAATACGTTGGAGCAATGGACTTGGCAGAGGAAGTTGTTCATTATTTATTGAATGATGTATTGATTGATAACTGCTCATTAGTGGCTATGAAAATCAGCCATGAAGTCTGAGGTAAACAGGAAGTTTTACCTCAGTTGGGAGTCAGTTATATCTATTGGGCTCGACAAGAAAAATGCAAGCACAGGCACGTATGTGGTTGAGACAGAAAACCATCTGTTGCAAAAATGTATTCAACATCTGACTCGGATAATTACACAAGGAGTATGTTAAAGCTCTTCTGGGCTGTTTGGAATAAGATGCACTTCATGCTTCTATTTGTAAATCTCTCTCTCTATCAGTCTCTTAACAGACAGTTTCCGGAGGTAAGAGGCCATCAAGGCAAGACCAAATAGAATGATTGCATAACATCTTGTCAACTGAGATGCGTCCATCTGCTCCAGCTGCATATATGATAACCCACAATCCAGTGCATGAAATCTAACATCAAAGCAGATCAAAGCAGCAATTCGGGGTCTTTCATGCATAACATACACTACTATTCAAAATGTTGAGGGTCAGATAGACCTTTTTCTGGTATGGACACATTAAATTGATCAAAAACAACAGTAAAGACATGTATAGTATTACAACTAACTTTTATTTCAAATGAAACCTGTTCATCTGAACTTTATATTCATCAAAGATGAAAAAAAATGAAGCAACAATTATTTTTTTACAAAATAAGAAATGTTTCTTGACACCAAATCAGCATATTAGAAATTTTATCTGAAGGATCATGTGACAATGAAAATGGGTAATGACTGCAGAGCATTTAGCTTTGAGATTATATAAATAAATAAATTTTATATATAAAAAAGTAATAATTTTAAATCACAATATTGCCGTTTTTACGGTATATTTGCACAAATAGTTGCAGTCGTGGTGGGTATAAAAACTGTAATTTTGCAGTCAAATCTTATGACTTATGAGTCAATCCCTTTTAAGAAATACATTATGCAGTGATTAACTTTTAATTTTCTAACTCTAAAGCTCACCTGAATTCATTCAAGACATTAAATAACAGTGCATTGAAACATGATCTGAAACTCAAAGAGTTAGCATCATACAAAAACGCTGCCTTCCCCACATGGAACCTGCTCCCACAGAAAGCTCAGCAAATTTAGACAACATTCAAACTGCCAACATATAATTTAACACATCTCTTGGCCCTTGTATGTTTTATTTAGCAACCAATTAGTTAAAAAAAGAGAGAGACAGAGAAAAACAGAACAGTTTAACATCTTTTAAATCCATTCGATCAATTCCCCCCAACATTCAGCTTAGAAAATGCAGAAAACAGTCTGCCGATTCCATCTGGACCTGCTCAGCAAGCAGGAAATCAGCTGCCTTCTGTTTCGGACGCACCGTACGTCTCTCTCTCCTCATCATATGCCTTCTTCCCAGCCTCCATGACGAAATCTCAAATGGTTTGCTGCAGTTGCAGGCTTGCAGACTGCTGCATGAAGCAGAGGTGGGAGTCAGATAGATATGCTCACTGTCCCTCATAATTCCATTCACCTGTGGAAGATGCACAATCCCTGACCCTCATTAGATTAGACTTGAGCACAGCAGTTTAGTATTTCTGTGGCCGAGGGTACAGCCACAGTGCCTGGCACTGAGGACACATGATGGAGAGAAATCCACTCAGCTGATTTCTCATTGAGTATGTTTCCGGCACTAATGGAAAGGAAGCTGATCGCTCTTTACCGGTGGACACAGATAGCTATAATGTGACCCTTATAATCCATCTATCTGAACAGCGGCAAACAATTTCCTTCTCTATCTCTACTCGATTTCTCCTCGTGTCTGTTTTTCTCCAGCTCTCAGCATCTCAAAGGCTTAGGCACTGATCTGAGCTTCTGAAAGCGAAAGGGAGATTGACTTCAGTTACAAAACCGAGTAAGTCTGCCATTTTTGAAGAGATACATTTTGCTTATATATGGAGTCTGACTAGCAAGCAGAGATATATAAACTTGGCCTGGGTTAAATGAGGATCCTATTAATAAAATCACCCTCCTTCAGGTTCTTGTAAAGCCCTGGCTAACAGCATTTTCACTTCTTCCCTTTTTATTAATTTGTGATCATTTTCTTTTGCATTACTGAACTACATTTTTTTCTAGATTCTCCCAGCACTTGATATGTTGTTAATTAAAAGGATTGATATTTGAAGTAAAAGGAGAACGATATATACCAATGTAATTTCCTGCGCCGCAAGAGCTTTGAGAAAGAGCTCAAATATCTTTCCTTGTAATATAAAAAATATGTTCCTGTCTTGAATTATTCAAATGAGGTGCAGAACTGGCAATCAGTCGTGCTTGATGAACCTTTGGAATATATTATGACCGTTGTAAGAAATAAGGGCTTGTCAATCAGATGACAGGATGGATTTCAAAACATAACCCTAAAAGTCCAAAAATTGCCTCAACAGAACAAGAAATGATTTCATAACTGAACTCTGAAGATTAGGTATTTGTCCTGGTACTTGGTCTGTGTCTTAAAAAAAATACAAAAATAACAAATTTAATTAAAAAGAGATTTTTTTTCAAGAAACTAAATGCGGATATGACTAATATGAAGTATCAATATGACTGGGAAGGACATAGTAAGGCCTTTTTCCAATAGTTGCCATGATGTGTGTTTTTTTTACCATTGTTTTGTTAATCTGCTTTGGTTTCATATAATACCAGTTTGGTTTGCCAGTGGAATAGTCCTAATTTTGTGGCTTAATACCCCCAAACACAAATCACAGATAATACAGCAAAATGCCACCCCCTCCATTCCCTCAGAATGCGGCCTCGGATCTGAAAACCCAGTGAGCTGCCCACACGACGACGACAACTTTCATTTAGGGGTGGCTTCACGTCAAGCGTGATCCCTGGGGCCACTGCTGTGATGAGACGGAAACAAACAAACAAGTGTTCAATCTTTCTCCTGCTACTACTTTTCTTCTGCTGTAGAAGCAGAGGCAATCCAGCGCTTCATTAGAAAAAGAAAAGAGAAGAAAGAACGCAGTTTCATTTGTTTCAAACAGCCAGTAAGCCGGGCCTGTCTCTCAGATCCACACAGAATGGGAGAGACAATACAAGAGAATTGAATCCAGTATTATCAGCTTGGTACAAAAGCCTGCAGTCATCCCCTTCTTTCTCTCTCGCTCTCATCTTTCCCCTCTAATTCCATTTTGAAAATGCAAACCACTGTAAAACTCCTTGCTCGACTTGCAGTAATGTTATTTTGCATGCACTTATTTTCCAAAGCTGCTTCTGTTCTGTTAGCAGTACAATTTAGGCACAAGAGACTGCTTTAAGCCCTGAGTGCTACACAGAAAGAAATATTCACTGGCGATCTGATTTTTCGCTCAATCACTCAAGAAGAACTGGCCACTTTCAAGGAGTGAAGGCCTTCATTACTCAACAATCACTCTGACATTCAATGACCACATCTGAACCACTGGCTAAAAATCATAATTTAGCTTCTAGATAATGATAACCTGTCTGTAAGCATGCATAAGAATCCGAAAGACACTAAACTCCTGGAAAAGCTTGTCAGAAACCCAAACAAATGTGCATGTCCTCTGAGACAGGCCACTGTCCTGCAGAGTTTAGCTCCATGTCAAATCAAACATGCTTGAAAAAGCTAACCTACCTAAATCTCTAGGATTGGAGTTTAGCTCCAACAAATATTTAAATGGAAGTTTCTATGGCTATGTCTGCCACCTATATCCAATTATAGCTATTACCAGTGGCTGAAACCATACTGGACATTATTGAGTGCACTCATTCAATCCAACAATGCACCTCAAACAGGGGTGTGCAATCCAGCAGAGTTTAGCTCCAACCCTAATTAAGCCTGAAACAGCTAACCAAGATGTCGTCTAGAAAATTTCAGGCATGACGTTGACCCTTCAGAAGTAAGACTGGACACATGTTACTTTAATAAACAGGTGTACAACTGATATACACTTAATGGCTACCTTCTAGGCTAGGAATACCCAAGCACTTTGAGTGGTATGGAAAACGAATTCCCATATCTTGCCAGAAAATGTTGTCTGCAGTACTTCCAATGCACTAATGTACAAATATCCACAAACATTCACTCATTTATTGAACTGTATTAGAAGAGTAATGTAAGTGAAATGAGGGTATAGAGGCCCATTCCAGAAAAAGAACACTTTGACCTTGCTAAATAACACTGCCTTCACAGGCAACATATAGAGGTAGCAACAAGAAAGGTCCGAATTCAATGATCAGGTCACATCCTGTATGTCACACCTTCATCTGATCGATTTTTGTAGGTAATATAGATGTATCCTTCACTGCCTATGATACTCCTCTATCCTGTGTATTCAATAGTGTCTGAAAGTTGCTGTTGCCAGTAGGGCTGTGCGATAAGGACCAAAAAAACCTATCACTTTTTTTTGATAAATTTTGCGATTTCGATTTTAATTCATGATTTTGACACACAGAGACATGCTTTACAGTCATAAATGCATTCAGTATACATTTCAAACATTTTCCAAAAGAAAACCAATGAGAGCTTTATCAAATGTCTCTAGAACAGACATAAGTCAAAATAATAACTAAGTAAAGATGTCAAACAAAATGTCTAGACATATGAAAAAAAATAATAATAAAACCGTGTTCAAGGATTTTTTTCTTCTTCTTTTTTTGCCATGCATTGGTCATAGAGCTCACTGTAGCGGTGCCTCAGGTGTTATATGTTTTGCCCAAAATATTTATTGCCCAATGGTCACACGTCTGCAGTGCGTATCCAGTAAGTTATGTGTACGCGGTTCAGAAGCAGCAACGAGAGTGCATTATTGTAACGCGAAAGCACATTAAAATAATGCGCGAGCGCTAATCTATCCACTTGCACAAGTGATGCGCGGGTCAATGTATTAATAACCCGCACCCGACTGACGTTTTCAACTAACCCGCCCGCAACTCGGACTGCAAAAAAATAAAAATAAAATATTGTACCCGACCCGCTTCCTGACCCGCATTTTTAAAAAGCAGTTAATGTTCATCGTAGCATCATTGGGCCATAGGAACGTAAGCAAAACTAACTAGGCAAAAAAAATAAATAAATAAATAAACACCTTAATATATTATAATTTTGTCAAGAATTATAAAAAATCGTCGGTAAGCTCATAATTTGTACTAAAATAGTCTAGTCTGGCTATGTCTATTTGTATGTTTCTGCAAGGTAAGCAGACATTGAGGCTCGGGTTTGTTCCAATCAGAGCTCGTGAGAGGAGAGCGCATTTCTGAATATCCCGATCTGCTCGCTCATTCCGTGGGGTCTCGCTCAACCCAGAATGGCCTGCTGGTTCGAAAATATGCAAGGAGTCATTTTATTGTTTAGTAATAAACTGGTGTTTTCTGTGTTGCTGCAAAGATGAAGTTGACGACGGAGACTCGCCATGAACGCCAGAGAGAAATGCACATTTCATATGGATTACATCATCAGAGAGTAGCCCATTTATTTTGGTTTGAATATTTTCGTTTAAAAGAAGACATTTCAAGCTGTCTTTAATATATAGCCTATATTTCTCAAATGTTAGGCACACGCTGAGTTTAGTTCACATGCAATGCAAGTGATCCTGCCGGCGCCTTATTACATTGTCTGCTAGGCTATATATTTGCTTTTTATTTATTAAATACGGCAACTGATTGATAAAAGATTGATCAAAATTAAGATACAATTTATACAAAACGAAAATCTTTTAAAAAGAGTTTTCTATAAAACAAAACTTAATGAAGTCGTCAAAATCATGTTTTACCAAAAACAGCGCCGTTGCTCCCCATGCAGTCTTCTTTGCCGCCTCCATCTCTACGTGCAGACTGAGCTCGTGCGTCATCTTCATGCCAGTTATTCAGCCAATAAAGTGTAGGCCTATGTATTTCAAAAGTGTGTCTAATACTAGGACCCGACCGACCGCGACCCGAATATCATTAAAAATATTTTTGGATGACTCGTAAATGCGGGTAACCGCGTGCGACTGCAGGCATCCGCTCATTTTGGATCAACCAGCGCATCACTGACTCGCACGCAGATTTCCTTTACTCTGTTAAGAAAACCAGATGCGCGTGCTCAGATCATAGACTGTATAAGGATCAGATATATGCTGCCTTACAACGTGTCTCCTCTCGCTCAACCTGTGTCCTGTGCACTCACAACTCTCTCTGTGCTCACGCGCAAGATATTAAATCTTTTCGCACCTTTCTATTTATAACCTTTTCTGTTCTCATCTTTTAACCATGTGCCGTGTGAACGTTCTGTTCCGTTAACATAGAAAAAAAAGGCTACGCATCACAGAGTGTGTGAACCTGGAGTTAGGCATATGCCCAGTCTGCTCTGTTCTCGCGCTCCACTTAGGTGCGCTGCATCCTGATTGGTTTAGATAACATACTGCGGGAGGTCGGGGCTGCAGAAAATCATGCTATAAAGCGGTTTTAGAAATCGCGCACACTCAAATCGCGATTTTATTTCGATTTCGATTAATAGCACAGCTCTAGTTGCCAGTCAGTTTGTCTATAAATGTACGATTTTGAAACAAAGCGTGAATCCTTATAAGGGAAAACAACTAATGATTCCTACACCGGATGCAAGCGGCGCGGTGTGGCACGACAAAAAAAACCACTGATCTATAATAAGAGATTCATTATAGATCAATCAATAGAACTCTTTATAATCAGTGATGTTGTCTTCATGGATGCGGCACAGCGCGGCGTGGCACCACAAATCCCTGACAGTAAACTGCTGCTGCTTTCTATTTATGTCGTGCTGACACAAATTTCTAATGATTTTCAATAGTCGCTTTGTCACGTCCAGTGTAGACAGTCTTTAGCTGATGTAGCACGGTGTCACACGACAACTGTCAGTTCTGGTGTAGACACGGTGTAAGGAGAGATGACTGAGGACGATGGCGAATGATTTGCAGATCCTCAGTACCACACTGACAAACATATAATCTTGTATGTGTGATACAATACTAGACAAAGGAAAATACCCTTAAAGAGACTGTATATGATGCGTCATATTAACAAAAAATATCAAAGCACCATGAGAGCTATAGAGAGCAGATGGCTCCGCATGCTGTCGAATCGCTCTCGCGTTACTTTGATGACATACGCTGATCGTTCTGTGTAGTGCTGCTTCAAGTCGAACACACCTATACATTTCGCCCTCTACTAGAAAAAAAGTGGAAACTTCTCCCCCACCACCTCTTAGGATACGAAAAATAAATAAATATAAATCGATTCTGAGATAAGCCAATCTATTTTTAAATAATTTAAAAAAGAATTGTGATAGTTAGGTGAATCAACCCCCCCCCCCCCCCCCCCAGTAGACACGGTGTAAGCATTTAGATCCTGCCCTCGATTAGCTGGTTCAGGTGTGTTTAATTAGGATTGGAACCAAACTTTGCAGAATAATGGCCCTCCTGGAGCAGGCTTGCTGTTTAAAAACCTAAAACTTTTGGGTCACAAAACCCAGACTTTTATTCCATAAGCCAGGCCCACTGAACTAAATGTCAACCCAACATTTGCAAGCGCAAACATACATTTCCTGACATCATTCATGTATAAATCCCAATGTTTCATGTTAAATCCTTCATTATGTGAAGGATTAACACAAAGACAAGGCCCTGCGCTTCATTCTCGGGCTGAGACCCTACTGGCAGGCCTCTCGCATTTCTGAAAGGGATGAGAGCAGAAACTCTTGATTGCTGACTTGTCTGGCATTTGTGTTCAAAGGATCTGCAGGAGATGGCAGGCTGAGCGTGAGCTGGCACGGAGGAGTCGGCTGAGGCGCGGGGCCGTAATGAAGTATGCTGCCATCTCAGATCAGCTGGCTCCAATCCTCGCAGGATCCATTAGCTTGTCTTATCTTTACTCATTAGAAGGAGGAGGCATTAAGAACGGTGGATGTGTTAAAAACTACTGTGCCCTCTAAAACAGGCAATTACTGTATAGAGACACCCCAGCATCCCACAGAGGGATGGAGCCTCAGTCAAACGGACCCTCACAAGACCTGAATTACATTTAAAGATATTATCCTCTTAAAAACTTCCAGTTTTATCAGGTTGCTCATGCTGAAAGACCATGAAATAACCACTTTGTTTACCAGCAGATGGAAAAGACAAAAAAAGACACTCAATTCTTGAACTGGGGTAGCAGAGCACCATAACAGATGGTAAAAGGTCATTGTAGACCTCTGGATTAGCTAAGCTTAGCATGTGCAGACAGTCAGACAGCGATAGTAGAGTGTGGTCTGGTTTGTTTGCTAGCGTCTGGCCACATGGCACTATTTTTAGTAGCACATGACAAAAACGTTAAGCAGGACTGTCTATCTTGCACTGGTTTATGGTCATGGTCAGGTTAACACTTAGAATTGTGTTTTCATACTTAGCAAATAGCTGCAGTTTTGTGTGAAACCACGGCCGCTGATGCAGCTAAACCTAAACAACATTTATTTGTAAACAGGTCCTAAACTGCAAGCATAGTGATGTGCCTGCCGAGATCTGTTAGCCGAAGCTATAAAGTTGTTCTTTTTACCCTACCAAGTGTAAGGGAAAGAGGGTCTTTAAAATCAATGACCTGATAATAATAACGCTAAGACTGATTTTGTTCACCGGTGCTTGAACGACAAAGCTAACACTCTGTAAGAACAAAAAAAAAAGAGGTAGACACTATCCACACAAATGGCAAGTCTGCCAGACAACTACAAACAAGGGAACTGAGAACATATTTTTATTCAGACCTGGTTCCATTAAAAATGTGCCTGAGACAGGTCAGACACACAATTATTTGTTATATTTATTTAATAATACCCCTAACTATACCTAAGACAACTGTAGATGCCAGAAGAACATCCACCAACTTGGAACTAACACCAAAATGCAGATACCTGGCCTCTGGTTACTATAGCAATGATTCCCAATTTGACTACTCTTTTTTTTTGTGAATCAAAAACATTTTTAAACAGATTTATGTTTAGTTTTTTTCCCCTCATCATTTGACAATGAAATTAATTGTTCTCTTCAAATTTATCTTCACTGATAATGTAATTGTTAATAAATCTATAACTGTTAAGAAGAAAAAGGACCACAACTGTCAGATTTATAACGTTTAGTCGGAAATCTGAAAACCTCAGTCTAAAATAGTCTGTATAATCTCAACCACCCTACTGAAATCTTTCCAGCAACTTTGAGAAGCACATTAATGAGTGATAACTAATAACAAATAAAGAACTCTAATTAGATTACACTGCACAAAACATACAGCATATTGGAAACATGGGACACAGTTTATGCTGCGCTATTTGTTATCATTCTACAGTCAGTTCTGTAATCTGGCAAACTCAATCTTAATTGACTCAATTAGCTCAACTACGAGCGAAACAGTGAGTCCACAAAAAACAAAAACAAACAAAAAAAGCAGATTAGCTTGAAGAACTCAAAGTTTAAATATAACAAACCTTAAACTCTTATCCCCTTCAAGTGGATTTGAGGATATGGACTAGTTCTGTCCTTTTACATTCAATGTGGTTCAACAAATACCCCGCCTGTAACCTCAAATGAAAATTTGATGAGACACACAATAAGAGTAATAATAAGTGAGCATTTGCATGACTAAATTGAAGAAGCATTCAAACAGTGTTCTCGACATTGGGGTGAAAAGCTTTGGTGAGGATGTCGTTATATCTGGATGTATGTTTTCAGTAAAACTAGCAGGCTAATCTTCTGAAACAGAAGAGAGAGGCACTATGAGATTGTGGAGATTCATGTGAAATTCATGAGCTATCAGAAAAGTTAATTATGCTTATTCATTTATTTTAAAACTGCGCAATAGGAATTCATATAAAAATGGAAGAACTGCAACAGAAAGTCATGACCAAAAGCCAAACTGCCTCTGAAACGCCTCCGACAAAGCACAGACACAGAGGAGCACAGAGGTAAGTTTAGAGAGTGCAAAGAACAAGGACGCTCAACTTCCTATTTATCTTGAGTTTTATCTGTAACACTGTGGAAGGTGAAACATGGTAACCTCCCTCCTACACATGCCGAGAAACAAAAGCTGTATGTTTAATGTAGTACGGAGGATCGCTGACCTTATCTAAGCAGGTGGACAAGGCCAGCTGATATGAAAAAAGTCCAATGCTGTATCAACATTTTTTGTAGCATGTTTGCATTTGCTGAAAGAGATGTGACTATTTGTTTTTCAAAAACTTTAAACCTGAAATTATACAATTATACGATTTTTGCAATCAAAAAATAATATAATGATTGTTTGGAGGTAACAATTACAAACATTAGGTCAGCGATACAAATTAAATGAGTTCTTTAATTTCTTCAGAAAAGTTTAGTATTTAGGTAAAAATACTACAAACATTTTTAATGAGTTGAACACACATTAACATCACCACAAGTTGTAATTGCAAAAGTGAGAAACAAAGAATTTAAACATGCTGGATGCAATGGATGCAACATCTGTTTTAATCGTATATTTTTATGAGTTACATTTTTTGACTTTCAATTATGACAGAGTAATTCAATTAACCACACCTTCATATATCAAATAAACACAAATCTAAAACACACCCAATGCTAATTATTTTTCATCATTATTTTGCAGATGTAGAGTTAAAAAAAACTGGCTATTTTATGTAGAAAAGGAACACTGAAATCTTTATTAGAGCTGTGCGTTTGTGATTATTTCGTGGTTAAATTATGACAAAAAAAAACAACAACACAATTTTACAAAATTTTTGATTTTGCATTGTGTTCATCTATAATAACAACAAAAATAGGCAAAAGGGGAACTTGGAAAGACACCAAAGCCATGTCTGTAGGCACTAAAATATCATAGAAACATGGTTGTACTTTTGACACCCTAGCAACAATCAGAACACCTTAATAACTGCATAGGAATGTGCTGGCAACCACCCGCAATACCTAACATAGTGGAAGGGGACTTTCACACAGACAAGCACCATTCAAGTTTTCTTCAGAAATGTAAAAATCTAGTTTTCATGTTTACTAACAAGCTCTACATTCTTTCTAACTAGTGACTGAATGTGTTGTTCATTCCTTGTTTCACATTTCCTATAATACTTCACATAACGTTCCTGTAATACCAAGCATAGCACCTGCAGTAAAATGGCTGAACTAACAACCTGTTTGTTGTACAGGTTAATTAAACGAAATTATTCAACTGAAAGAGTCTGACGTAAAATAGCTAATGCAACTGCAGAATGCTCAACTTATGGTCAATTAAATGCAATACTGACATTCTGGGAAACAGACATGTTTATAGCAACATCCTCACAGCAAAATCAAACAAATGTAGTCATATGTAAATGTGGTAAAGTGCCGAGATCCAGTTGGCTGCTGAAGGGCTGATGGTCTGTTAGTGACTGCGAAAATGAGGAGGAGCATGTGTGTGTGTTTGCGCGCGTGCTTGAGTGTGTGTGCTCACTTTGGCAGGTGCATATTGTCCTGAGCTTCTGATTAATTGATTGTTTACTGTATTTGCAGGTGTTAAATTCGCTCTCATAAGAGGCAGATGGCATTGCACAACCCCGACAGCAGACGACAAGAGAGGAAAGGGAGGTGGGGTGAGGGGCACCGAGAGAAACTGGGAAGGGAAGTGAAGGTAGACCTACAGTACACTGCAAAGCTGAACCGGTGTCACATGATAATTTCAAGCAATATATGCCAAGAAAATATTCTTAGAGGCTGTTCAAATCTCACTGAGGTAAAATTACTGACCGTTTAAAGGCTCAAGTGACATTAACCAGCGGTTCGGCTACAAATTTGGTTGAAACATTGTGTCGATTACCGATCTCTACAATCCTTCTCTGAAAGCCATGTCTTCTCCCACTAAGCCGATGTTTGTTGCCAAGAATCTTCAGTCCTCAAAGCCAGATAGCGCAGTTGTGAAAACCTGCTAATGCGGCAGTTAAAGCCACATCTATCGGAGAGAGTGACAGGCGACAGTGGGCGGAAACGGATCTTTGTAGGTAATCTCTCTCATAGAAGATCCCGCAGGGGGTTATTTTCAAGCATTTGATTTACTGACCCTCATTCACCCAATGCCTCTAGCTCACCATTTTCAGATGTTCAATTTTACTGAACTAACTCTTTCATCTACCTTTGTCAATAAAAGTGATTGATTACCCAATCGCAGTGCATGCCTGGAGCAGGTGCCGTCTCTTGTGAAAGATCACGTTGCACACTGGCAAAATCTGAGATTATTTGGGAGACAGAGTAGCTAATTTTCCATAAAATCCTAATGAAAAAAGCAGAGGCCACAATGACAGCAGAGAAGAGTGAACTATGAGTCAAGGACGTCTGGCTGTTCTTTTTCCAGGTCTTTGGTTTATTTTTTTATTACATTTGTAATGTAGCAGACTTCACATTCTTTACTTGTTTCTCATTTGTATATAAAAGCCCAGTTCAAAGTTCACACACAATGTGAATCCAGTCATTATTTACTCATTTAGCTACATTTTTGTCATGTCAAACGGATGACGTTAGTTCTTTTGTGGTCCCCACTGACTTTCACATAGAAATAATAATAGCTTGTTAAATTTAGAGTAAAAATATAATAAGACAGATGTGATTGGCAGCAATTCAGAGAATATGTATTATTTTCCCACAAAAAAACAAATATTGAATTATGTGATATAATGTTTATTTACTAATCTTTTTGAGCTACCAAAATCAGCTTTTTACTCTAACTTAAATGATAACAACCATAATATCATGTATAGGTGGTAAAATAGAAATAATATGTATAGATGGAAAAAAAAGAAAGGTAGGCAACATGATGAATCAGAGTTCATCGTATGTCCCTGTCCATAAAACATGGCCAATATAGATAGATAGTTGCAAAGATGGAACAAACAAAGACAAACTGCCAACAAGGTAAAACACAACACTTAAATAATAATAAACATTAACTAAACGGCATAACATGCACAAAACATGTTACATGTAGAGATACAATTAGAAGAAATACAATTATTATAATTTTCAATTATACATTATATACAAATATATTTATACAAAATATTTTAGTAAAATTACATACAATGCAATATTAAACTTTTTAAAGAATATACTATAAAAGAATTGTATAGTATATGCTAATGCAGGGGTGCCCAATAGGTCGATCATGATCTAACAGTTGATAGCAAAGGCAATGCTGGTAGATCGCACATCATTTAAATGCACAACCTATGCTTTCTCAATCGGGGGTGTGACATAAACATATTTTAAACTAAAATATAATAAATTCACTTAGGCTATTTTATGATAAATATGTAAAATGATATGTATTTTTGTGTGTATATATACACAGGGTTTAAATTGGGCTGGGGCTGTCCGGGCACATAGACACATAGACTTCAGGATCGACATTAATGCTTCATTAACGTCAGACAAGTAACATGATTAAAACATCAGTAACCAAAAATAACTATGTATAAGGTATAAGGTTGCACTGCTAAGGCGAAGCTCACGCAGCCTCTCCAGGAGAAATCAAAACGCGCAACACTAAGAAACACTACCACGCAATACCATGACTTAGGTGCCCTTTGAGCAAGGCACTGAACCCCAAACTGCTCCCCGGGCACCGCAGTGTAAACGGCTGCCCACTGCTCCAGGTGTGTGTTCACGGTGTGTGTGTGTGTGTTCACTGCTGTGTGTGTGCACTTTGGATGGGATAAATGCAGAGCATGAATTCTGAGTATGGGTCACCATACTTGGCTGAATGTCACTTCACTTTCACTTTCACTTTTTATCCAAGTGGTCTTAATTGGTATGGCTGGTTGACTTGTGCTTATTTGTTAAAATTATTGTATAATTGAGCTTTACACACTTTTAACTTGTGAAGAATATCTGCAATGACATTTTTGCAAATTATGTTTTTCAAAAAAGAACAAAGAATGTTTAAATCTTTCTTGAATTTGTTTTGTTTGAAAATAAATAACACTAGAATACAAAGGCTACTAAGGGTAGGGCTACTAAGAAATTAACATTATTATTTTTTATTTTAAAATTAAATTAAATTAAAATAATGCAATATAAATATACGCCCCAACAATCTTTTTATATATTTATTTTATATGTATTTTATTTATTAATATATTTTTCACTCGGTAGATGCCGGGGAGTTTCTTATTTAAAAAGTAGAAGAACAAGAAAGTGTGGGCACCCCTGTGCTAAGGTAACTTACAGTTAATCAATTAACAGGTTTTTACTGTTTTTACCGTTTTCTGTAAAATTAATAAATAAATAGTCTTCTTTCGTGTTCCACAGAAAGGGGGGAAAAGTGAAACAGATCTGAAAGTAGTTAAATTTCATTGTTGGATGTACTCTCCCTTGTACTATGCTACTGTAACTTTTCAGAAACAAAAAGTGCCATCTAAAGATTTTTACCAGTACAAAATGTTCTGCATCGTATTTGCTTGACTTGTTTGACAATTCCTCAAGTCATCTCTTAATCTTGAGCTAATTCCACAAAAAATTTCCTCCTGTGCGTCTCTTTGCATAAGCTATGATGAGATTACCAGACATACTGTGAGCTTAAGCAAATCATTTAAATTAGCCAACTCAAAGGCTAATCGGATACAAGAACCTTAAGAAAAGCCCTTATAGAGCCTGTCAGGTCATTTATCGATGAAATCCATCTCAAAGGCCAGCTAAGTACTATAGAAAGCATATGAACAAGAAAATGACAACTGTTAAAGCACCCACATAACCCCTACATGACAGGTTTTAGAAGATATCTCCTCCGAGACTGCTGCCATGACTCAGCAAAGAGTTTGTGTTTTAAAAGCCATTCAAAAATCACTGCAAAAGGGCATCTCCTTTCCAGCGCCTTTTGGGAGAAGAGGAAGCTTTATGCCAGGCACTAGCTGTACCACAGAACGGTTGACAGTTCCACCCACTTTTTGTTTTAACTTTTTCAAACACCTGGAAGAACAAAAGAGGGCCTTTGATCATGTGAAATCCCTCACGATTACAGCAGGGCTTTAGAGGCTCAGCTCCATTCTGAGTCTGGGGGAAAACACTCCAAGGCCCAGATACTTGTATGCAGAAAGAGTGTAAGATAGAGAGAAAGAGAGAGATGAGACAGTGGGATGGAGGAGGAGAAATACAGAGACATGAAACAGAAAGATGGAGAGCGAGAGAGAGAGAAAATATATCGGGTGCTCTCACTGCTCTGTTTAGGAGGCTTCCAGCAACCCAACAAGAGGACAAATACAAAGAGGAGGTGGATATTCACCTCTAATCCTGTTCTCCATCCTGGCTCAATCAGCCAGCCAAACAAACACCCACATACACAACACAGTGAGAAAGAGGGACATGCTCAGCCTCTTTACACTCAAAAGAAATGGGAGAAAGAGACTTGAAGTGCAATAATACCTCATGGACATGACAAGGCGGGCCATAGGAGGCTCCATACTGCAGCCCAAAGAGAAAGGCTTGTGCAATCTGTGTTTCTCCCTTGCTAAATTAATGCCAAACAAATGCTTATTCTAGTCAGCAGAAATGGCAGCTTATGCCCAACTCCATTTCTCACCTGTCTGAGCACATTTGCCTGTGCTGCCGCTCACCTGCACAGATGCTTTTCACGCTCCACGACTGACAAAGACAACAGACTGGGAATGAAAAAAGGCTGTTAACCTCCCCTTTCAACACAAATACGGCTGAACATACCCATACACGCCAGCCCTCTCCTGATGGAGCTCTTTCCCACGCTACTTCCATAAAAGGGCCAATACCCAGCTTGGAGTCACTCTGTTGGGATAAGCTGACTGAGAGGCAGGGGTCCAGATACTTTCCTCAATGCACAGTAGCACACACAATGAGATAATAACAAGAAGCATTTTGTGTCATAAATTATGTTTTTTTTTAACTTAAGGGAATAGCTTACACCCCCCCCCCCCCCCCCCCCAAGAAAAAAACCAAACATGTACTCATCCACAGGCCATTCAAGATGTAGATGAGTTTATTTCTTCATCAGATTTGGAGAAATGTAGTCTTATATCACTTGCTCACCAATGGATCCTCTGCAGTGAATGGGTGCCGTCAGATGATAAAAACCATCACAATAATCCACAAGTAATCAGTATGACAACAGTGCATTTTTGAAAATGACAATCTGCATGTTTGTAAGAAACAATTCCATCTTTGATGCTTTTAACTTCAAATTATTTATTTCTCTGGTAAGAAAAGTTTTCTCGCCTGTCCATCAACCAGGAGAGAAATATGCACAGATGAAGCACCATGTCAATACAATATGTCACTGAATTTTAATGCAAGACCACAAGAGGAGATGGACTTTTTCACTGAAGGAAGCATTATTATGGGTTAAAGTTAAAACGCCTTGATGGATTTATTGCAAACATGCAACTTTGCAAGCCATTAAGTGATGGACTGGAGTTTTGTGGATTACTTGTGGGTTATTTTATTGTTTTTATCAGCGGTTTTAACTCTAATTATGACCTCAACCATTCACTGCAGAGGATCCATTGATGAGCAAGTGATGTGATGCTAAATTTTCCCAAATATGTTCAGATGAAGCAAAAAATTTATCTTGGATGACCTGAGGGTAAGTTAATTTTACTTTTTTAAAATTAATTAATTTTAATTAAACTAATCTTTTAATATTTTGTTGTGTGTGTGTGTGTGTGTGTGTGTGTGTGTGTGTGTGTGTGTGTGTGTTTGTTGTTTTTTTTTTTTTTTGTACTAGCCGGCTAAGCTGGCTTTTTGAATTTGGGTATGCTTTGCATTAAAACATTTGGGCAGGGTTTCAGGGTGCAGGACTGTCAAAGCACCATAGAGCCACGAAAGACATAAAAAGAAAGAAAGATTTTGTGTATACAAGTAGTCCATGAAGAGGAAACATTCCCGGCAAAACAGAAACAAGTATAAAAGCATACATCCTCTATGAAGCAGTCCTCCCACTCAGTTTTGGTGTCTCTGAGGAGAGAGCCAAGCTTTGCTATTACTCACAGCAGACGTCCACACAACAGCACTTCACAGGGACTATAGTACTCCACACACAGGGAGGAGCTGCACTGTCTGCCACACGCTTTGCATAACTGCCATGCTCCCCCAAACCCCAGCTGCTGGCAGCATGCATTGATCCCTCCGGATGGATGTGCCCGCACTTATGCTTCAAACATTCAACCTCAGCAAGGAAGGCTGGAATTGATTTTAGAGTAATCTATGACCAGTAGATAAAAAATAGCATGCTCACTGCAGTTACTGTATAGGCACTGGAAAATTAATTTAAGGATTTTTTTTTTTAAGGAAAAAAATCAGAAATTTCAATAGCACTGCAATGTGATAAAAGGACTTTTTAACAAAAGTACAAAAATGATATGTAGTCCCTCAAAAACAAATAAAGGGGGTAAAAAAAAAATATATATATATATATATATATATATATATATATATATATATATATATATATATACACACACACATTTGACTTCCATTTTAAAGTCATTCATGGGTAATGGATAAGAACTTGTAAAAATCTGCATAAAAGGTAAAATATCAAATATATTTTAAGGCAATGAAAGAGAAAAAGAAAGAAAAAATATATTTATATACAATATTAAATCTAGAACTTGTCATTATTTAAGGGTTAGTTAGTTTATTTCCAATGATTTTTCCAATTATGGAAATCAAGCTCCCTGATATGGTTATAATTTAGTGTGGGAACCCTTTTTAGCATGTCACCCCACAGGACACATCACATCAAGCATCCATTTATCTAAATCAACATTTCACATACATGATTCAATTTAACCAAATTTAGCCAGTCAGACTGGTCTGTGGGTAAATCAGATTATGTAACATCACACAGTTCAGATGTTGGAGATGATCAGTCAATGTACCATTGAAATCACAATGATCAGATCTATCGATCACCAATTGCAGAGCAGAAAGGTATACCAGAACCCTCTGCACTTCCATCGTTCAAATATCAGTGTGGTTAACCCCACTTTGGTAAGCCCATTAACACACTCACACATGGTAAGCAGGTGCAGCCAGACTCTGAAAGGTGTGTTAAAGAACCGAAGGAGGCTCTTGCACCCAGTAGGGTTGTTGACTGGGTGCTGAGAGACACAAGCTCTGTGATTTACGGGCAGAAAGAGAGAAGGCTGGGGGAAATCAATACGTAGCTTCGGTCTCACGCTTGCTACCGACTCATTAGAAGTGAAGCCTTGAGGAATGTGCTTAATTATCTCTGATTATTAATGGCCCACCTGTCAGACTGATTATCAACACACAGCATAGGGTATTTTGTCAAAAGATGGGGCAGAGGAGGGAAGTCACATGCACGCATACAGAAAAGCAAATGCAAATACTGTCTTCTGTCCCTCCTGCATTCATCCTGCACATTCATAAACTGCCAGACTGTTTGAGATGTAAACACCTCTGGTTGGAAGAGTCATGTTTCACTGATATCCAGACTAAGCCAGATTGGCTTGGAGTATCTAAAATACACAGGTATCACATTTAGACTACCATACTTGAATTGCCTCTTTACCGAATGTGCTTAGAAGATTGTAGCAAGAATCTATTTATCAAAAGAGAAATATCTCCAGTCTTCAATTTGTGTGTGTGTGTTGCAATAATTGGCAATCTGGATTTTACTTTTTGTTAGATTTTGTAGAGTGGCCACTGTGGTTTTTATCACTTAGCATACAGAAAGTGAACATTGTTGCAGCTATTGTCTAATTATTTGCCCTCTTTACCAGAAACATGACAAATACAAAGCCTACTGAAACATTTAAAATAAATTTGTTTGTAAACTGAAATCACGAGCAAAGTATTAGCCATTTTGTGACGTCAAAATCAATACTTAGTAAAAAAAAAAAAAAAAAGGATGCCCGTGTTTAGAGTCGATTTTGACGTGAACACAGACTTTTGTTATCTTAAGCAACTTTAAGATTATATCTGAGGTTAGTTTCATAAAATGTATTGATTAAATCATCTTCACTGATGAAACCGGGCGGTGGCTGTTGCTCATGAGATATTGGCGGGACGGCGTTACCTTACTCAAGGGACACAAAACGTATAGCCCATCAACATTTGAGTGGTCACACACTGAGGCAAGCCCACCCTGCTGACATTTAAACTGAGCAAAAAACCTGCACTTAAAGCAATCATTACCTTTATAGTGCGCGAAAAAGCAATAAGGCACGTTCAGTTGACGTATTCATCAAGTATTCCTGTCACGCTGAACGGTCGCCCCGCGCGAACACTGCGCGCGACCTTGCCCTGCTGATCCTTATTACAGTGTCGCGCGTGAATGATGAGCACCGGCCGAAACTACAAGACTTAAGGTAAACAACACAGAAATGCTGACAGAATTCTTTACGAACTTCAAATATAGCGTAATGTTCAATTTACTGTTGAAAATTTGGGTGAATGATGCATTACACTGACAACTGACAGGTGTACTTGCTTCGTAAGTCTTTCTCTGTGAGGAAAAAAGCTGATGCTACTACGACCCCAAGATGCGGACTGCCGCAAATACCATACATCCCGAAGACTAGAATGGCAGTGAAACTGTCCAAAAATACATCCAAACCTGATTAAGGGTGCTTAAAAACACTTAAACAATTAGATTTACGCTCTGTCCGAATTCTACAGTTTTTCCAATCAGAACAAAAGCCACAGGGATATAAAATACTGCGTAACAGCGGTAAAATATAAATATTTATGTCACATCCCTGCCAGAATAAAACTGTAGGCTATACATACCTCAAACTTCAGGCTATAAAACATGAAATAGCACCATGGTTTAACGCTACCGTATTCTACTAAAAAAACACATCGCATTTCCAAAATAATAATAATGTGCCTAAATACGCATGTAGGCTAAACATATGATTTTACAATAAAAAAAAGCGATGCTATATAAAGTTTCCGATCAGGCAAAGCAAAGGCTGTATCAATTAAATCGTATTTCCTTATGGTGGTGAGTTTATCTATAACACATTTTGACTGGTAATCCGTAAAAGCGGGGCTCTAGCTCAGCAGTGTGTGCAGGCGTATCTGTGATAAGATTCTGTATCAGTGCTGGGCAAACGTGCACAATTTGTTGAGAGCAATGATGACTAACGGGAAACTGCCCCCGTACTCACTCGAGGCCCTTTGGATATATTATGGAAATGCATATCATCGCCATTCCAGAGCATAATGCCTTTCCTACGTGGTGCGTAATGATGATGAGCCCCCAAATTGCAAAGCACTGCATAGGCTGCCTTAAAGTTTGAAGCGCTCTTACCTTTAAGGACGATCCCGCAGATGCTGTACAGGGTAAACAGCATATGCTGCTTCACCATCATATTGCCTTCCTTCTGTAACAGCTGCCCGCTTGCCGTCAACACACTTTCTTCGCTCTTTCGCTTCTCCGCGCGCTGATGATGGGGCTTATCCAGGTGCAGGCTGCTGCAATCAATACTACAGGCTCCTTCGATAACTTCTCCTCGGTTGAAGTCCCACTGCGCTTTCCGCACGTCGTTCACTTGACGCTCGGACTGAGCTCGAGAAGTGCGAAGCGCTTGAACACAGTAGAAAAGTACAGCTCGCGCATCTATCGCCTCCTGGGAGCGCGAGCAGGCAGAGTCCCGCCTCCGCAGATTGACAGATGAGGACGGGGAGCCAATAGCGCGCGCCTGGAATTATTCTCCGCTCAAACTGCTTCTCGAGTCCATATGATTAAAGGATCGAGGAAATTTAATGCGAGTACGTGCAATGGCACGAATTGACCCCCGTCTCGCTGTAATGCATTGCGTAATGAAACGCTCTTGATATGGTTAGAGTGATGATGATTTGGGCACGTTTTCATGTGGATTGCATTACATAGACATACAGCAGTTCTGAACGGACAGCTGCCGTGGGATCAAGCAGCGCACCTCTCACCGGGATCAAATAGACATGACTGCGCTCGCAGGTTTACTACTGATACAAACCGCTAGGCGGATAATATTGCATCGTCGTCATTCTGTACAAGTCCAGCAGAGGAGTGCCTACCGTTTTCAAAAAAAATAATAATAATAATAAAATAATAATATATATGTGTGTGTGCGTGCGTGCGTGCGTGTGTGTGATATAAACGCAGTTTAAATGTTGGCATCTTTTATTAAGTCCTTATATTATGAACACAGAAAAAAAACCTGTACGCTATAGTTTCATGCTTCATGATGTCACATTAGGCTACAAGGGGTAAGCTGTCACACTGGATCCTGCAATTATGGCTTTACAGCAACAATTAAACTAAAACAAACTTAACTATTTATGAAACACCTCATTGTAAGGTCTCCTAAAAATATCAAACTGTTTTCAGGCCAAAATTTTATTAATGAATATACAAATTAAATAAAAAAAAATAAAATAACAAAGGTAATTCAGTTGATCATTGCCTAATTTAACAGGATTTTGATCTTGTTACATGTGACAACTTATCCAAACTTTGGGAACCTAAGAAAAAAGAAAACTTCTGAAAGAACAGTTCAAAATTTCAGTTACAATCATAGTGTTGACCATTATCTGAATCTGTGAATAAATGCAAATGATTCTAATTTACAGGGGTTTTAACTAGGTTTTTGAAGAGAAATTAAACACTGTTAGAGAAAACGTTTGTGTAATTGAACTTTTGGCTCAAAACTTATTAATATACATCCCATGTGATAAGTATCTGTGATATTTGCTACATATACGGTATATAATCTATAGGAGACATGCTCCTTTGAGTGAAAATTAAATGTCAGATCTTAATATTATGTAATATATTTTATATCACACAGTGGCAGCAGTTTTATCTCATCCACTGAGCTGAGGAGAACTTAAAAGAGGGAACTGATGATTTAACCAACCATTCAAAAAAGAGAGATTGTTCAAATGAAGTGGGATTTCGGATTTCTTTTTTTTAAGTTTCCAATGTTTCTAGTGCAAAAACTCAGAAAAGTCACCTTTGGGGAAAAAAAATGCTTCAGAAAATCCAATTTATTTCATTTTTTTAAATGCAATTCCTCGTCATGCAGGAAAAATTTGATTTCTAAAAAGTAACACACTTCGATCAGAGCCCACAATACACCATAAAATTTCTTATCTCTTCTTGTTTCAGCTGACACATGTTTTGAAGGTCAATCTGTACAGCTCACAATGTTGATTCTGCTCTTTTACCATTTTACTTACGATTTACATTTTTATTAAATTAGTTTTTAAGATTGCATTAAAATAAAATTAATTTGTTAAATAAAAATGTTAATTTGTGTTAACAACAATAGAAGTCATATTGGTGTTAACAATTATACATTTTATATTTTTTAAATGTATGTTACATTGGTAATACTTTCAACATGCCACTTAAGCTAATTCATCAAGTCTAATAACAGCTCTTTAGGCCGGTGACACACTGGCTGCGTGGCGTGAGCGTGGCGTTTCTGCTGCGTGTCGGCTGCTTTGCGTTTTCTGTGTCTTTACACACCAGAACCGTGCCTGACGCGCCGCTGGCGCGCTGCTGCCGCTGTAGATGACATACCAGGCTCTTGTCTTCATGACAACAATTGCAAAATTTTTTTTTTTCACACCTACACCTTCATATTAAGCATACTGATAAAGGACACCATCAACAGTATTGACTGCAAAATGGACTATGTTTGACAGGTACAATATTTGAAAAACTAAGTATTTATTTATTTTTTAAATTACTTTTATATCTGAATTTATGTCAACTTATAGACTTTCAAACATCAAAATGTCATGAATTAATATGTATTTGTGAACAAAATGACATATAAACATATTTTCCTATTCTATTTTGCCTGGAAACGCTTCCAACACGCTTGCGTGTCACGTGAAAAATAGGCGTCGGTTCTATGTCTAGCATGCACGCGTTTTCCGCACAGCTCACGCAGGCAGTCTGCAAGCTCTAACCTGTTAACATGGGAGCCGAATTAAAAACCAACACGCCACGCAGCTGAGACACTTACGCCACGCATCCAGTGTGTCGCCGGCCTTATGCTTGTGGTTATGTGATGCTCGCTATTCTTTTCACAATATTTATATTTAACTCACCCATACAAATTATAAGACAAAGCCACAGTCCAGTCCCTCACGTTCTTTTACTTATTTCCCTTTATCATGCTTCCAGCCTGATAGATAAAGATATCAAGGCCTTACTAGAAAGCTTTCTAAGAAGATCTCCTCCCAACATGGTTTCCTCCCTCTAAAACAGTAAACAGATGTCACAGTGAGTAAGAGCGGTGACTCTCATAACTGTCAGCAGCACTGTTGCAATAGCAAATCCCCAAGGAGCACAATACGATCAAGAACCATGGTCTGTCACGAACTAGCAAACATTAAGTCCAAAATACAATCCAGAATGAAAAAAACAGGCAGTCAAAGGACCAAAAGACAAAGAGAAAGCTGATAAAGGAAAGAAAAAACAGAAATGTTAATGGGAAATAGAAGCAGAGCAGTAGGTTAATTGAAAGACACTGGAGATCAAAAAGATTAGAGTGAGGAGATATGGCAAAATGAAAGAGATTTGGTAATCAGTCAATCATAAATAAATAACTTTGTGTGTGTATGTGTGTGTGTAATAATTTAATAAACAACTTCTGCAAATCTTCTCCATTCATATTGTGAATTGCTGAAGTATAAATGCTGAGTCCTCAATGAGTGCCTTTACATCTACAACACAACACTACAAAAATGTTCTCGTTGTATAAAAAATACAGTCTCGTTTAAATGCAAATCATAATGATTATCCAAGAAAACCACCTTAGGTCCTTTGAAAACAGATTTGTTCATTCATTGAATAACCTGAACACCAATAAAGGCATTTGCATAAAAACCTAAAACATGGTAAGGGGCAAAAAAAAAAATAGATGTGTCAATCAGGTTTTTCTTGAACATTTTAAATAGTGTTCCTTGGTAATAGAACACTATTTAAGACTAGTATAAGCTAGTGAACCATGCAAGATCATTTCAGGAACACTCACAGTAATAAAAAATGTTTACCCACCATGCTGTTTGGAATTTATGCTTACATAACATATGGTTTTTGGGAATAATCAATACACATAGGAGTACTTAATTTAGCATCTACTTGCAGCTCTGAGGCATCTACCTTTGTAATAAATAAAAAATAAAAATAAAACAGAGGTAAAGACCAGTAGGATATTTGAGTATGAATGCTCTCATAAATCTGACTCTGAGTCCTAAAAATGCCTTAATAGCCCACTCATTTTAGCTTTCTTCAAAGTTGTGAGGAGGCAAGGGACTTCACTTAAGCCACATTTTGGAACTTGTAAAACTCAGACAAGGGTAAAAACCAGATATGTATCCTAGGATTCAGAGAAAATTAGGATGTAATTAAATATAAATAATGACCCAGCAGTTTTATATCTCTGAGAAAGCATATATATATATAACAAACTTTTTCCAAGTATCTTCTACAATAATTGTTCCACCAGAAGCAAAAAAAGTAACTACAGTAGGGGTACTTCAGCAGACGCCTCATTAGTATTCCAAATTAGTGTAACATATAGGAAGTCAGCTCATATTAATCACATAACAAATGGACCATAGCTCACCTGTATTCCCTGGTCTTCAAGCTGCTGATGTTTACGGCACAAGTGCTAGACAACCATTGTGGTGGACTGGGGAGACATGTTTTCCATGTAAGGAAATGTACAAATTTGGATTATATGTTTTGTAAATAAGGATACAATCAGGATTAAGCAGACTTGTATTTGTTATTTGGAGTCTGAAAATGAAAGGATACCCTTTAAAAAAAATGCATCCGTTTGACCACAGTCGTAGCCCGTTCTTGCAGATGGCATTTGTAGAAGTACATTGGTGTGATGATGAGGTACAATGTAGCTACTTTAAAATGTAAAAAGGCACAGGCTGAGTTTAGTTTAGTTGATAATCCTTTTATAAAGACTTTCATGATAATACACAACTGATATATGAAATATGTGTACAGTAAAAAATAGACGAATGTATTAGGGCCTAGTTTTTATTCATTGATGTGATAATGTTTTGTTGTTTTAAAGCTTTAACGATTCAAGAAACATCAAGGGATTCATTACCCAGACTTGCACTTCAATCTTAATAATGGATGGCATACATTCATAAGATTTCCTCACAATAAAAAAAGCAAAACTAAATCAACAACTCAAAAACGAAACTAGATCAACTAAAAATATAGTTGGGCCCATTCAAAACACGGTAAACACAACTTGATCCAGACCAAAAGGATGGCAAAACTGTGAAAACTCACCTGTTCAGACAGGTACAAGTGCACTTAATAGACAATGAATAATAGATCCAAATCACTAATAAAAAAAAAGTAAAAAAAGAAATAAAATATAAAAAGAAAAGAAACACAAACAGCTTTTATAATAGTAGTTTGGAACCACATAAGACATATCAAGATAAAAGTAACTTAGTCTTTTACTTATCATTATTTTAATGATAAGTCATGCAACTTCAACTTTATACACTTCCCACATTCTCTTAACTGCACAAACACATACGTTACTCATCAGCAATCAGCACTCTTAGATTCAAATCAATTTCCTTCAAATAGCTATACAAAAACAAATGATGAAGAAATGACACCCATTTAATCCTTTTCTCTGTGATTCCTGCAGTGTTTTTAAGCCATGCCAAATGCCTTGAGGCAATTCTTCAATGCAATTTGGCAGAAAGGTGCCGAACATCGATGCTGGAGCTCGGTGTGAAATGATTGGTCTCACTAAAAAATAACTTGCTGATGAACAAGGAGAGAAAATGAAAGATGCTTAAATGGTGTTTGGCAGGATGAGTGAAGGGTATAATGGGGGGAACGGGATGATCTGGGCAGCTCTCAGATACATAAGTGGTCACTCAGTGGCTCAAGCACATGGTGAGAAACACATCTCCATCCATCAGGTGAATTCAGCCCAGTGTTGTTCCTAACATGACTACAAATGGCGCTTTTCCACGGCATGGTACGGCATGGTACAGTTCGGTATAGTTTCCTTTTGGGGGGTTTTCCACTGAGTTCAGTACCTGGTATTTTTTTTTAGAACCGGTTGATCTTCCATGTGAACCATTAGTTTCTGCTGATCAGTTATTTAATGAAATAATCTAATAATTTTATTCTTTACCATTTTAACACACTCTATATATATATATATTTAGTCAGTGGATATTAGTTCTCAATATGAGATTTTAAATGTCAGCTCCACACTGTGAGCCAAAAACATTCAAAGAATCCTGATTACGTAATTGCAACTGCTTTTATATAAATAAATGACATACTCATCTGCTATTTGAAAGGTAATTTCTGTGCCAATAACATCACCACACTGTGCAAAAATAATAAAAAATTAACTAAACAGGTTTTTCACACATGCCTCACTATGCCACTGATTGGACAGATAGTCCTGACCCTAGAGTCACCCATTGGTTGAGCCAATGCCTTGTCAGTTGTTGTCAGCTTTGTTGTACACTTTTCAAGAAATCAACCTAAAAATACCTTAATTATAGTCATACATTACATTTGTATAGGTATTTTAGTACACACTTCGCCTTTAAAATTACTGCTGTTCTGTGTGACTGAAAATGCCTCCCTTTCTGACAGATTTGCCTCCTCCTCAAATAAAAAGATGCTTTCCAAAATGAAAGTGATCAATCTGTTCCTTTATTCTTTCATTTAGATTCCAGAATTATTGCAGGAACAGTACGCCTCAGTGATAATATGACCCATTTGTGGTGAGGGAAGCCGGTCGTCCTCCATATTTAACGAGCCAGCAGTGTTTCCCAGTGCAAAAGTGCTGTGCCAAGCAGATGGAACAAAGCTATGCCTGAACCCTCCCAAAGTTATCGCCTACCAAATGGCAAGGCTAATGAATTCTCCTGACACCACCAGACTGTTCCATACCATCCTCAGTATGCGAACCACAGCAATGTGGTATGAATTAGCCAAACTGCTAAACAGATTTCTCATTTAAGCTATGGACTGACTGAAAATTGACTTTGCAGATTGTTAAACGCAGTGTATAATATCCTGTAAATAGCAAAATATGATCGCATTCCACTTGCTATTAGCTGCAGATTCATGTGGGACAAAGCACAATGTGAGAAATAAAGTCTGATGGGGTCCATAGCACGTTGCAATGAGCTCTCTCTGTGTGCTCTTCTGGGATATAAAAGCGTGACGGCCCACAGCTGGGGCTCAGGCGAAAGACCACAGCAATGGGCACTTTCCGTTCATTTCCTGAACATATACCGAGGATGTTACACTTGGTTTAACATTCTTGGCAAGTTTCATCTAGTTTTGCCACCATTGCCTTTTCTCACTTCTATTTTATCTGCCACTGAAATGCCAGACTGTCCACCATATCGTCCCCTAAATGAGCTTTCTGGACCCCATGACATGGCAGTTCTAGTCTGCTGCTTCTGTCTACCTGAACGCAGCAGAAGTTGGACAATGGGCAAAATTGGTGTTCTTTCTGTGGCTTTGCTTCATCTACCCTCAAAGATGTGTTGGAACTTAAACAACCCTGTAATCCTGAGGAACTGAAATCAGATGTGAATGCTTCTCTGGACTGAATATATTCACCTTCCCAATGTCCCTACTGGACTATACAGGCAAGTACATGTTATATCTTTAAACAAATTGGAAAGGGTTTGCTACATTGTAAAAAAAAAAAAAAAAAAAAACTCAGATTTGTATATTAGGGTTGTATTTTATGGGTTTAGGGTTTGACTCCACCAGTTTGTTAACATCCGTACAGCTGATCACAGCAGAACCAGAGGTGCAGCGTGGGGAGATTGTGTCATTCCCTTGTGTATTTGGTCATACTTCTTTTTCTGTTTGAGCTGCTACTGAATGGAACCGCATTCCTTTAATCATTAGAAATCAAAACACATATTGTATATTTAAGAACCATTTAGAGAAATGGCTTCGTGAATTTCAGATCTGTCAACATTAACACATTTCTAGACTTGCTCCATCCTCTGCTGGCTTCTTGCCTTTTGTGTGCGTATATGTCATGTTTTGTCAGATGTTTGTTGATTGTTGGTTTGCGGTATTTCGATTGTACTTTTTAACATAATAGGATTTATTAAATGTATTGTAATTTTTTTATTGTTATATGTATTCTTACTGTCTTTTAGGGTGACTTTTAACATCTGTCCTGGGACTGCAGATGAAAAATAGCCTTCTGGCTAACTCTGGCATATTGGCAGAAATGTTTATTAATATGCACTGTCCCTGTAATAAAAAAAAATGTTACATCTAATGTTGTTAAATTAATGTTTAATGCATATCAGTTTCATGTGTGTTACATTGATGGTGTTTAGTGTTTGTGTGAATGACACTGTGCACCTTTAATATACGTTAATATTTAAAAGCAGCTTGTAAGTTTGGTTCATCATGTGACTTTCTCATCAAAATCTGCTGTTGGTGCTTATCAGTTTATTACAAAGGTACAAAACAGATTTTAGTACTTCAGTAGGTTGGTATATTAACATTATATCAATTAATTAAATCACGGTATTTAAAACTGTAAAACCTAAAATGTTGCTACCAAATTATGACAACCACAGTTGTCATTTTTTTGACAGTCAACTTTACATGTTTTTTATTTGATTTTACAGTGTATTTGTCCTAATTCATTTTCAATACTTTGGAATTCTGGCCCTGTATACACCTGGTACAAAGGGGTTTTGATGATCAGATTGACAACACTGTGTAAACAAAACATGTTCTAAAAACATTTTAAACTTGTCCACCTTTGACCAGAGGTAGTCGAAAATACATTTGAACTGATTGGTTTTGTAGTGAAAATGCTCATGTGGTTGAATGCATTCAAACAGCTACAAAAGATTGCCTTCTCTCTGCCAGCTGACCTAATTCTTAAACGTTATGGGACATGTTGTTGAAGTGTGCTAGCCTGACGGGATGTAAATTTTGCCATCTAAAATTGTAAGTTTGACTTGAAGGTTAAAAAAAAATACCTTGTAAAAAGCCAATGTTCTCTTAGTCCTGATTCTAATACAAACCCACAGCATTCAGCATAGTGTTATGGCTATCATTGCAGAAACAAAAGCATTAAATATACTGTTTTGGTTGTCTCCTTTTGAGTTTGTAGGTACTGTAAATAGTGTGATCTTTTGCAATGTTAGATTGAACGATCAGCCCATAAAGCCCATACATACACATGCCCATAGACTCTCCATCAAATAAAATCAAGAAACTGGACAATAGCACGAAAACACCAGGTGTGAATGGAAATGTGACTCCTTCCTCTACTTGCTTTACAAATGACCAAAATGCATTTTAATACCAGAAGTAAACTATTGTTGTCAGTACAATGAAAATCAGTGGAGTCCAAAACAACTTTGGACCCCATTGACTTTAAATATCCTTTTTGTACCTCCAGGGGAACAACAGCTTGTCACTGTGCCAATAGTCTCAAAGGGAAATCTTTGTAACAAATAAGGGTACATATTACTACTCTTCGCACCACTAATATGCACTTCTTAGGGATGAATAAGTTATCTTTAGGCGCACTGTACAAATGATAAGCTGCTGTACCCCCAATGGTAGAGTTTTTGCCCTTTTAAAAAAAAAAAACATATATACCAAAGAAGAAATAAAGGCATTTAGGATTGTATATCACATTATTCATATCTAGAACCTCTAGTTAGCCAAACAGCAGGTGATTTCTAATGTAATTATTACTAAGGTTGTGTCAATAAAAAAAAAAAAAACATAAATGTAACTGACCTTCTCTGGAAAAGCAAATTTTAATTTACTATCAATAGTGTTAGTCTGCATTCACCAAAATACCAATATTCACATTAAAAAACATCTAGCTCACCATCATGCATACTGTAAATGCTTGTCTCACTCATTGTACTTCAGGATGTGATGTATGGAAACGAGATGTGAAGTTTATACCACTCAGGCTTGATGGAGTCTCCAGGAGCTAGTTAAAGCTGAGGCATGCATGAACTCTGTGTGAAGTACACACATCTGAAGCACTCAAGAAGACCTTGATGAATCCAAAGCACTTTTCAATACTGTTAGTTAATATTTCAAGGCACGACTTCCCGATACCTGTTTATGAGGCTCACAATGCCTTTATTTTTAATGCTTGTAACTCACTTCATCTCTGCAGGCCTTCTTCTGCTTTAGACATGCCTAGTATATTTAATGCTTCAAAACTTTGGAGATGGCACATTCCATTTAAATAGGCACAAGATCTTGTTAAAGTAACTTATATATTTTAAAGTAATGGACATATATTTCTATAGGCCTATATGTTTATGTATTTTTTTTAATCAAGCAGTTAAGGTATGGTGATTGCAATCTTCTAGTCTAGACTGCTGATTGTCCTTGAAGCTTTCAATTTTAAAATACTTCCTCTTAACTACTGACTTAATATGCAGACTATAAGCAAACCATATGTTGGTTGATTTCCCCATAACACTGGTTCTCTATGGTGCTATGAAAACATTGCACTGTTTGTTTGATTATCTCGACCAGACCAACACAACAATAGTGGCTCAGCCAATGGCATGAGCTTGGGGCTGTGGACATCTGTCTGTTTGACCATTGGCAGATGAGGAAGTGTTATGGAAACCTGTTTGAAAACAAGTCAAGTCAAGTCAAGTCACCTTTATTTATATAGCGCTTTAAACAAAATACATTGCGTCAAAGCAACTGAACAACATTCATTAGGAAAACAGTGTGTCAATAATGCAAAATGATAGTTAAAGGCAGTTCATCATTGAATTCAGTGATGTCATCTCTGTTCAGTTAAATAGTGTCTGTGCATTTATTTGCAATCAAGTCAACGATATCGCTGTAGATGAAGTGACCCCAACTAAGCAAGCCAGAGGCGACAGCGGCAAGGAACCGAAACTCCATCGGTGACAGAATGGAAAAAAAACCTTGGGAGAAACCAGGCTCAATTGGGGGGCCAGTTCTCCTCTGACCAGACGAAACCAGTAGTTCAATTCCAGGCTGCAGCAAAGTCAGATTGTGCAGAAGAATCATCTGTTTCTTGTGGTCTTGTCCTGGTGGTCCTCTGAGACGAGGTCTTTACAGGGGATCTGTATCTGGGACTCTAGTTGTCCTGGTCTCCGCTGTCTTTCAGGGCAGTAGAGGTCCTTTCTAGGTGGTGATCCACCATCTGGTCTGGATACGTACTGGATCCGGGTGACTGCAGTGACCCTATGATCTGGATACAGACTGGATCTGGTGGCTATGGTGACCTCGGAATAAGAGAGAAACAGACAAATATTAGCGTAGATGCCATTCTTCTAATGATGTAGCAAGTACATAGGGTGTTATGGGAAGTGTTCCCCAGTTCCGGTTTACCTAATTAATGCAGCCTAAAAATCCTTTAACGGATTTGGATATTAAAAGCATATTAGTATGTTATGTGTAAGCCAGGTTAAAGAGATGGGTCTTTAATCTAGATTTAAACTGCAAGAGTGTTTCTGCCTCCTGAACAATGTTAGATAGGTTATTCCAGAGTTTAGGCGCCAAATAGGAAAAGCATCTGCCGCCTGCAGTTGATTTTGATATTCTAGGTATTATCAAATTGCCTGAGTTTTGAGAACGTAGCGGACGTAGAGGATTATAATGTAAAAGGAGCTCATTCAAATACTGAGGTGCTAAACCATTCAGGGCTTTATAAGTAATAAGCAAAATTTTAAAATCTATACAATGTTTGATAGGTAGCCAGTGCAGTGTTGACAGGACCGGGCTAATATGGTCATACTTCCTGGTTCTAGTAAGAACTCTTGCTGCTGCATTTTGGACTAGCTGTAGTTTGTTTACTAAGCGTGCAGAACAACCACCCAATAAAGCATTACACTAATCTAACCTTGAGGTCATAAATGCATGGATTAACATTTCTGCATTTGACATTGAGAGCATAGGCCGTAATTTAGATATATTTTTGAGATGGAAAAATGCAGTTTTACAAATGCTAGAAACGTGGCTTTCTAAGGAAAGATTGCGATCAAAAAGCACACCTAGGTTCCTAACTGATGATGAAGAATTGACAGAGCAAGCATCAAGTCTTAGACAGTGTTCTGTTTTTAGGTCCTATAATTAACACCTCTGTTTTTTTCAGAATTTAGCAGTAAGAAATTACTCGTCATCCAGTTTTTTATATCGACTATGCATTCCATTAGTTTTTCAAATTGGTGTGTTTCACCGGGCCGCGAAGAAATATAGAGCTGAGTATCATCAGCATAACAGTGAAAGCTAACACCATGTTTCCTGATGAGATCTCCCAAGGGTAACATATAAAGCGTGAAGAGTAGCGGCCCTAGTACTGCGCCTTGAGGTACTCCATACTGCACTTGTGATCGATATGATACATCTTCATTCACTGCTATGAACTGATGCCGGTCATATAAGTACGATTTAAACCATGCTAATGCACTTCCATTAATGCCAACAAAGTGTTCAAGTCTATGCAAAAGAATGTTGTGGTCAATTGTGTCAAACGCAGCACTAAGATCCAATAAAACTAATAGAGAGATACACCTACGATTAGATGATAAGAGCAGATCATTTGTAACTCTAAGGAGAGCAGTCTCAGTACTATGATACGATCTAAATCCTGACTGGAAATCCTCACATATACCATTTTTCTCTAAGAAGGAATATAATTGTAAGGATACCACCTATTCTAGTATCTTGGACAGAAAAGGGAGATTCGAGATTGGTCTATAATTAACTAGTTCTTTGGGGTCAAGTTGTGGTTTTTTGATGAGAGGCTTAATAACAGCCAGTTCGAAGGTTTTGGGGACATATCCTAATGACAATGAGGAATTAATAATAGTCAGAAGAGGATGTATGACTTCTGGAAGCATCTCTTTTAGGAGCTTAGATGGTATAGGGTCTAACAAACATGTTGTTTGTTTAGATGATTTAACAATTTTATACAATTCTTCCTCTCCTATAGTAGAGAATGAGTGGAACTGTTCCTCAGGGGGTCTATAGTGCACTGTCTGATGCGATACTGTAGCTGACGGCTGAATGGTTGCAATTTTATCTCTATCGATTTTAGAAGTAAAGTAGTTCATAAAGTCATTACTGCTGTGGTGTTGGGAAATGTCAACACTTGTTGAGGCTTTATTTTTCGTTAATTTAGCCACTGTATTGAATAAATACCTGGGGTTACGTTTGTTTTCTTCTAAAAGAGAAGAAAAGTAATCGGATCTAGCAGTTATTAATGCTTTTCTGTAGGATAGGTTACTTTCCCGCCAAGCAATACAAAATAACTCTAGTTTTGTTTTCCTCGAGCTGCGCTCCATTTTTCGGGCTGTTCTCTTTAGGGTGCGAGTATGCTCATTATACCATGGTGTCAAACTGTTTTCCTTAACCTTCCTAAAGCGTAAAGGAGCAACTGTATTTAAAGTGCTAGAAAAGAGAAAGTCCATATTTTTTTTACATCATCAAGTTTTTCTGAGGTTTTGGATATGCTAAGGAATTTGGTTACATCAGGAAGATAACTTAAAAAGCAGACTTTTAAAAAATTGTAAATTCTACTTCTTGTTACAAGTATGGAAGAACCACCACTTCTTCCACACTTGTAACAAGAAGTAGAATTTACAATTTTGGCTATATGAAGTTTGCACAAAACTAAATAATGATCTGAGATATCATCACTTGGCTGCATAATTTCAACACTATCAACATCAATTCCATGTGACAGTATTAAATCTAGAGTATGATTTCGACATTGAGTAGCTCCTGAAAAGTGTTGTCTAACCCCAATAGAGTTCAGAATGTCTATAAATGCTGATCCCAATGCATCTTTTTCATTATAAACATGGATATTAAAATCACCAACTATTAAAACTTTATCTGCAGCCAGAACTAACTCGGATGTAAAATCACCAAACTCTTTAATAAAGTCTTTAATAAAGCCAAGCTTTATCATTTGTTTATCCATATTGCATCTGTTTTTTATTTGTTGAACCTCAATTAAATTGTTAATCTTAACTTTGTTTGGATGTTTTTTGTATTTTCTAGTTCGGGGAACAGACACAGTCTCTATAGTGTGATATCTAGGTGAAAGAGTCTCTATGTGCTGAGAATTAACTGACCTCTGTGACGTGAGGCAGCTAGCAGAAGGTCGGTTTAGCCAGTCTGTCTGCTTCCTGACCTGGGCCCCAGTTAGTCAAGTTTAAACACTAAGACTATTTGCCATATTTCTAGAGAGAAGAGTGGCGCCACCCCAGGAGGGATGAAGACCATCTCTTTTCAACAGGTCAGGTCTGCCCCAAAAGCTCGTCCAATTGTTTATGAAACCTATGTTATTCTGTGGGCACCACTTAGAAATCCAGCCATTGAGTGATTTGGTAAGCATCTCATCACCACGGTAAGCAGGGAGGGGACCAGAGCATATTACAGTGTCTGACATCGTGCTTGCAAGTTCCTCTTTAATGTTATTTTTCATCTCCGACTGGTGAAGTCGAACATCAATAGCGCCGGCATGAATAACAATCTTACTGTATTTACGCTTAGCATTAGCCAGCACTTTTAAATTTGCCAAGATGTCAGACGCTCTGGCTCCCGGTAAACATTTGACATTTGGGTGGTGTCTCTATATTCACGTTCCGTACAATAGAATCACCAATAACTAGAGCACTTTCATCAGGTTTCTCAGTGGGTGCATCACTGAGTGGGGAGAACACGTTTAATGTTTTGATCGGAACAGAAGAGCAGTGTTTTGACCCACGACTACGCTGCCTCACTGTCACCCAGTTGCCCTGCTGCAGGGGCTCTGTTGCCCCTCATCCCTCAACAGAGATAGATAAACTGTACATGTGGCAAGAGGTGCAAAATAACAATAGCAGAAGAAGCCATTACTCACCGTACTTGATGAAATATTCGTACTGCTGTTGTTTGATGAACTTGTGAAAAACTGGAGCGAGAGAGAGGAGAGGAGAAAAGAAAAACAGCGATAGGTTCGAATGAAAACGCTAATGACAAGCTAACGAATGCTAACGCTTTGCAGTTGTACTGCACTCACGGCTATAAAATAAAAGTGAACGATCAACATTAATCTGATAAGATTGATCGATAATATCAGAAATATGTTGTGAATTAAGGTATATTTTATCACTTTAAAGAACATAGAGTGATAGTAAGATAAAGATTCTAGAGAAAAAATAATAATAATAAAAACAGCTACACGGAGCTATGACTAACAATAACCTCAACTTTAAACAATACTATACAAAGACCCTTTACTCCATTGGTCTTTTCTCTTCATTACTTGCTAATTTGACTCCAATTCAGTACCCATTTCTTTCACTTTTTCTCTTACTCTTTTTTTTCTTTTTTGTCTCTTCTCTTCCATCTATTTTTAATTCATTATTTATTCTGTCTGCCCTCTGTTCTTTCTTTTATTCTCTCCCCTGCTCTTTTTGTTTTGAACGCTGCATGGCAATCAATTCTCAAGTCACAGGAGGGCTGTTCATTCCCCTTTGCCTGGTAAGGAGATCCATTGGTCTGTCAGTTAAAAGAGTGGCATAAATGTTCTCTCCAGCTCTCAATCCCTTTGTTAACTTAGCCTAAAGAAATAAATGCATGTCCCACTAGGATACCTTTACATTTAATACCTGAGTTTTAGTGAATTTAAGGACAACAGGAAAGGTCTCACCCATGCTTTAAAATGAACCTGGGTGTAATGGCTATCTTAAGTTATTAAGCAATGAAGTCGGATTGACTTAGATTTGTGAATGAATAATTCAGACTGGATCAAATGATTCATTAAATAAGATCGGACTCAAGAGAACGGCTCATTCATTCATGCAGTCATTTTATATGACTACTTTTCACATGAACTCTCGTGTATGTGCAGAGGAAAGCTGGCATGAATCTAAATTTAAAAAAACCTCCAATCTAGAAATGTCGATAGACACATTAGAGAAACAGAAAAAAATAATAATAATTGGAAGAAAAAGTGCAAATACTTTAGAACGTTCAGTTATTGGAATTATGGAATGTAATTATTTTTGCAATTATAATGCAATTATTTATTGTTTAATTTTAATTATTTTAATACATGTACACTCTTAGTTTATGTAAAAAAAATGAAAACATCATTACAGCAGAAGTAGTGGAAATATTTTGATGGGCCTTCGAATATTGTCTCGGACAATGAGGGAGATTGGAGTCAAAACATTTGAGAGCCACCCTTTTAAAAATGTAAATAATAATAATAATAAAAAAAAAGAAAGAAATCAAGAGACAATATTCATGCAAATCAATGTTGTTGTCTGTTTTCATATACTCTAATGTCTTTGGTTTAGAAGTCAGGAAATATTGGCCAAAAATGAAAGCGAAAATTCCAACATCTGTGCCAAATCCACGCAGCGCTGCACAGATGACTTTTACCTGAAAACGTAATAAACAGGAACACAGCATGTGTAAGCCTCATTAATCTGATAACAGCAGAGACTAAACATGGCCATCCAAATTAATCCCATGTTACCTCACATCATAACCCATCTGCTAGAGTCAGAATCATAACGCTGTCTCCTCTTGGCTGGACCTGTGCACATAATCGCCATTAGTGGAAGCCGAGGATCTAAATGTTTAATAGTACATTAGAGTCCCCATCGACCCTGCGGATGTGCTGAGAAAGACACTTTCCCTTCAGGCAGGCTTCAGGGGTGAAAGCACAGGCTGTCTGGAGCGAACCTGTGGAGAATTTGGATTAAAATGTCGATACTGAGGTGACCGATGCTCAGTCTTTTTTAACTCTTTTGCTCTCCAAAGAGCCTTGAAACCTTCTTAGGTCCAGCCGAGGTGGAAAAACAGGAAAGTCTTCTCTTGTAATGCAATATTAAGGCAGCTCTGAACCCTCCGTGAACCGACACATATAAAGCAATTTTTTATGGATGCTGAACATTGGATTAAATTCTATGCTTACTCGAGGGTAATGCTGTCTATAGAGCTTTGATGTAAGAATTAATTAAATATTCTGGAATTTAGTCATTACAAAATGCAACCATGCATTTCTCTATGTAAACATACATTTTAGCATTTAAGAGGAGAAGCACAACAATATTTTATTCATTAACCAAGAAGAAAATTTATAACATAATAGTGATGAATATTTAACACCAATCCTTTAAAGAAATATCTCACCCAAAAATAAACATTTAATCGCACTCATGAGTGTCCAATCCAATATTTAACATGCATTAAAATGAATAGTGACCATGGCTGTCAAGTGCGATATTTAATGAATAATAACTTTGGTTTGTTCCTCACACAAAGCTCATATATAACTTCACTGAGTTTGAATATTGTGCACATAGTCATATGGATATGGCCCCCTCATTGACTCAACATGTTAAAAAAGAGAATCTCTCACATTCTGTTTAATTTCTTCATTTGTGTGTCACTGATGAAAAAATAAAGTCATATGGAATTGGAATGACATGAGGATAAGTAAAATATGATAGAACTTAGACTTTTACAGTAGGTCAAATGTCCTTTTTAGACAGAATGATTTCCATTTACACTTGACCACATAAATGTACAAAACAAATATTAATCTGACACTCAGTTCCTGTACTCTACTGTATGCAAATCCAATGAGTTTGTATTACTGAAAGCAAAAAATATGTGCTGCATTTTATTTATCATTAACTGATTTCAAGATCAAAGACAGTTGAGAGAGCATCACCAGCACTGTTGAAACATGGTAGCGTTTACCCCTTTTAATGAAGATTGTTTTTTGAACATGTGAAGATGCTGCATAATGAAGACGCAGTGGGTTTCATCGTTTTGCATAGGCTTATTGAGAAAAGATGCTCATCTCTGGTGGGCATATCTCTCACACCTTTATTATTATTATTTTTTTTTTTGTGAGGAGCAGTAGAATTTACATAAGAGGCTTCAACAACTAGATGCATTTACACTTGTCCATTTTTGTCTGGAATGCATCTCAAACCCCCTCCTTAAAGTAGTTTAGTGGTAGTAAAGCAGTCCACCTGGCCTCTTCGTGATTACTGTCCAATCAGAGAAAACACATGAAGTGGCCAAGTGTAAATACTCATTCTTTATCTGATTCCCACTGGAATCTCTTTCAGGAATTCCCAATAGTATATCCGTAAATCCTCTAAAAATTAGCAACTGTCACAAATAGAGAACGAGAGCGAGCGAGCACAACAGCACAGGGTAATACCTTGTATCACTGCAGTGAAACACTGACACTCTGCTGTTACTACAGCTCTGCAGCACCAAAGCTGTTATACACACGAAACAAGACTCCTAAAATGGCCACTTTTGACATCTCAGCCAGGATCTTGACCTTTAAGATTCGAGCACAAATGTGTTGTTTAAAGCATCAATTTTGCAGCACTGAGCTAAAGGGTTTCTGCTCAGAAAGGCTTTGGATCAGTAAAGTGTGATAGCCTGGACTGGTGGATGATCTGAGGAGTATATGTGGATTAATGGCTTTAATTAAAGAGCTAATAATCACGTAATCCTTCTCTAGGACATTCGACTGACCTCTCAATAGGGCAGATGTTCCCATTTAATATTATGGTCAGAAAGCACGTACTGTCCAATCTGCGCTTTAGGTCCCAACAGCAATTTCATTTCCTAGAATAGCCTGCAAGCCAATGTAAATCGGTTTATGAAGTAACTTAAACAATGTGGGAGCATTGAGATTAATTTTAAACAAATATATAATTTAATATTATTATTTTATTATTATAGTTTCTTTTCTGTGAACAAATTAAGCCTGAAACAAAAATGTACTGAAATTCAGCGTATATAGGCTTATGTTACGTGTAGCATTGTTTTTTTTCCCTCTTGTTTATTTGTAAACTAAATGTAATATATTTAAAGAATGTATTTTTCATATATATATATATATATATATATATATATAAAACATAATGTAATAATATTGAGTATTTGCCAGTATTTATAAAATAAAAAGTATTTACCATTTATTTATGCTTTCAAAAGATTGTTTGGACATCAGATGTCAAAGGTTGAAAAGTACTTTTTCAGATCACATTTTACACATATATTTACAAATTTCAATATTTTATCTCTCTTTAAATAGGTCTTTGGGAATATACCACATCTAATCATGCAATTGCACATTGTTGACAATGTCGATAAAAAGATAAATAAAAAATATACAAAAAGATTAATTGTTTTGCCACCCAGCTGGTCATTTC